>NC_030684.2:74932891-75232891 GCF_000004195.4 Xenopus tropicalis
TCAACCAAACAATTTAATGTTATTATCAACACATTCATATTTTCAGTTCAAAAGAAGCTGATGTCAGAGCCTTTGGGACAACAGGAAAATTTTATTTGGGCAAGATGTTTGTACTGGGTTTATATATTGTAATTTTAATATTTTATTGATCCGCTAGTTTCTCTTCGATATGCTCTGCCTGCCATGCCATTAAGGCAAGATCTCAGCCCTGTCCTTACCAGGGTATGACCAAGGTGCAGGCCAGGGTGCAAAGTGCAAATACTATGGTGTATAGAGGCCATTTTTATGCACTTAGCAATCTGTCATTAACTTAATGAATGACCCTCTTATGACTGTAGTCATTCAGATTGTAAACTATGTAGAACTGATCCAATATTATTAGTATATAAAGTGAAAATTACATTACTGTGTAATCCTGACATACATTCTGAGCAACCTTTCCATTTGAGTTGCAGCTGCATGTGATCATTCAGAGCCGTAATTATTAGTAGGGGAATTGCAAAAGCATCAACTCATACTACTTTCTGTTTGTTAGCTTTTTAGACAGTGTAATTTCTTATACGCTAATATTTTGCTCTCAACAGGTGCCTCATGCCCAACAGTAAGGCTATGAATGCAGAAATACCAAGTGCATGGTGCTGCTGAAAATTTTACAAAATCAATGCCTGTCTCAGTCTCACAATCTCTGAAACAGTAGCTGTTCTTCAGGGTTTCACTGCATACCCTGTGTAATTTTACCACTGCAAGTGAGATTTGCTTCTGAAGGCTCTGGTTGGTTTGCTGCTGCCCCCTACTGAATTGAATAACATTCACAAATTGTGAATAAATATATGCAATTTAATAATCATGCATTAGTGTACCCAAGACATAGATTGCACTAAGACTGAATAAAAATATTATTTATTTTAAATAAAGCAAAAAGATAAGAAAACAAAATCCTTAATGGTGGCAAGCCGGCTATTTTCCTGTACTTTATTAACATCAAAGAACTAAAGCAAAGATTGGGGTTTGTACTATACAAAGATGACTTTTTGATGTTTTTCCTCTTTCTATATCCTTATTTTTTTCATCACTTCCTTTGTTCAGTATTTCACAGTCTCTTGCCATTTTACCTGTTTTAGATACACACTCTTCCCACAAGAGTTTGGTCCAGTTATTATCTTGATTCTTTTCTCATTCTGCTTGCTGAGAGTTGAATTTGGAACAAAAGTTCCAGAGCAAAATACCATGAGAGGATGTCTATAAAAGATAAGAGGCACTGGGTGGGAAGAGAGAAGAGGCAGACAATAACATTTGGATTTGAGACTTTTTGATCAGCATAATAGGGTTGTTTTAGTTCTTACATTAAAGCAGGGCCAGAACTAGGGTTAGGCAGAAGAGGCACGTGCCTAAGGCTCAACAGTGTGGGGGTGCCTGCCTACCCTTAGTTCAGGCCCTCAAGTCCTGCACACTCTCCCTGTGCGCCATGCTTCGCCCCCAAACGACTGCTCATCACTCTGGCTCCCCCTTCTTTACTAAGCACTTTAGAAATTTACATCAACTTTCTATTTTTAGCAGATATTTGCACTTTTAGACTGCTAATACCTTGGCTCAAGAGAGAATCAGCAACCCTAGGGTTAACCGAATACAAGAAGGGCATAGACAATTAGGGTCGCAATGACTGCATCCAGTCTGTCTTTTATGTCAGTCAATGGTAGAAATCCTTCAGACTGTCAGCAGAAGGGTGCTGCTGAATGCCAAAAGACTCATGATCTAACTGATCTGAGAAATGGCAACTTAGTTAACAGGCCTCTCCTTGGCAAAGTGTACCCAATCAACCCCTTAACTAAGGCTTCCACTATGGGTTTTTTTATAGTGCTCAATATCTCACTTTAATCAAATTACTCAATATAAAAGGGGAGAGGGAGTAGTTTTAGGCAAAAACCAAACCATTTCCCAATGATTCTTTATAATGGAAAATATTTTTTTAAATGAAAAGAATAAGCAGGATTCATTTTCAATAAAGGTCTTTTTTTGCTCATGTATAACAAAGGTGTATAAAACTGCAACACATTGTAATATAACCTGGGACACATTGGTACCCAATCTAATTGATGCATGGAACAGATGTGCATGCATCTTACATAACCTTTATGTAACTTTTATGTCACTGCAATTATGATCTATAGTCTAGCTTCAAAATCTTTGTTTCCACTGAGTATAACAATATAAACCCAGGTGCTGTGGAAGATCATTTTTAGTGGGGTAGGCAGAAGAAAAGTTTTGCTGCTGTGTGCAGTTTTTCTTGCCTCTCACTTGCCTGCCCACCTAAAAATTAAAAACTGGGGCAGATAATTCTAGGAGGGCCACGCCCCCAATGACCCCCTGTTCTAATGCCTATGGAAAAACTACAAATTTAATTTGACTGATTTGACAAACATGAAGAAAACTTGAACAAGTATTACATATTACATACCTCCCCTCCTTGATGTAGATGGAGTTGCCCATGGTGTATCGGGGACGTGTGTATCCATTCTCACGAGCAATGACTGCCATTGCAAGGAGAGCATCCAGTTGTCCTGTAAACTCTGTAACATACTGAAACACTGCAGACTTCTCCAGTGTCAAAGTTTGCAGCTGGTACATGATTACTGTCTCTTGATCTGGAGGGAACAGACTAATACATTTAAAATCTCAAAGGCTAATCAAATTCTGTATTATGAGTTAATGGTCTCTATGTAACTTAATACTTTCTTAATAAAGTTTTAGAATTGTTTGATAACAATGCAATGGTTACTTGACAAAAAAGTATCTTTAATCCAACACATACAATATTACTCTGGGCTTCAAACCCCCATGTTTATTTGCATGTCAGTAAACATCTTTGCCTATTATTATTAATATTATACCATCCCAGACACCAGACCTCAGACAGTCTGCCACCCACCTTGGTGATCGGTGAATGGGCAGTGTATGTTGCACATGCACTGATCAGACTCCTACCCTTCATATGAGTCAAATTATATATATATATATATATATATATATATATATATATATATATAAAATGTGACTTCTACAACATAATATTGCATCTATGATCTAATGTAATGATGACCCTGTCTGTTAAGGTTTTTTTGTGTTTAATGTATCACAGAACCATCTGCATATACAGAAGTAAGATGATTCTACTGCACAGAACAACCCTACTCAAAAAAGTATTTTTGTATGACCTTAAAGGAGATGTTTACCATTAAGTTAAAATTTAGTATGTTCCAGAATGTCTCATTATTAGCATCTTTTTATGATAGTTTTTGCATTATTTGCCTTTCTTGTCTGCCTCTCCCCAGCTTTCAAATGAAGGGCACTATATATGGTCTTCACTATATACTTCTAACACTAGCTATAACAACATCATTGCAAAATGTATTTTTGAAATGTTTCTAAACATCTTCCTGTCACTGTTATCATCTCAGTTCTAAACTAAACTGTGATATCCCTGCTTTGCAAACACAGTAATCTTTCTTACCTCGGATTTCACAGTGGAGGTCCCCAAATAATGAATCCAGCTCTCTGGTCCGGACAGTTCTGTAGTAAAGTCGACCTTGTAACAAAAACTGATACAAAAATGTTCATATCTTACAAAATGTAATAATCACATTAGGAATACTAATTATCGTGTTACACAAGTGATACATGGCATTGAACTAAAATGCTAATGTTTTTGGACATTAGCTAGAAACTCTGTATAGTACTGACAGCTTAGTGAATTACTTGTTAACAAGCTCTGTACTCATCGGTGAACTTTTCTTAACTTCCAAGAACAGCTGTGGCAGCCATTGGTAGCATTCAAGCAATTATCTTTGATTATCAGAGGACAGCCTAAGCTTGTACTACCCACCCTTCATACTCTTCATGCAAGCTACAATGGATGGATAACTTGACTACTATAGGAGTGACCAGGATTTTTAGCAGAGCCATAAATTTGAACAGAGTTTAAACAGTGTAGAAAATATACTCTGCACACCCTTATTTGTAATAAAAACACAGTAATGGTATGCTTTTAGAAAAACACTAATTGAGAATAACAGATATAATACATACCACTCAACTGTACAATTTAAGGGGGAATTAATCACTCTAGCACCCCATTTGATTAATTGATTGAATCTTAGGTGTAGTGGGTATACTACACTGGGAGTGCCCTCCGATTAATATTATTTAGAGTTTAAACAGTGGACAGCATTTTTGGAAGAGCCAAACTACAAGAGAAGCTACTGGATAACTTTGGAAAAATTTCTTAACTAATTGAATTTTTTTTTATTTTTGCAGAACAATTTTCCATATATAAAAGTAGCCTGTAGGGTTTTAACCATAAATTCCAGGCCAGCAATCTTAAAGTCATTCTTGTCCTCCATGAAGGGAAGACGTTGGAAGGATAGAAGGAATCCAATCTGAAGAAAAGATAAAAGTGTGAGAGACACTGCATAAAGTATCATGTAAATCATTTAGATTAATATATACTGTATATATCTGCAAGCCCACTGAAACACATATTTAGCTATGAATCTAATAAATACAATTTATGTATTAAGAAGCAGACTAAGGGCAGGGGCACACATATCAATATTAGGTGGTTTGCCCACTGTACTTTTTAGTAGCTCCAATATGTGGGCTAAAATTGCTAAAACCACCCTACATCTCAAGCCCAAGTCTGTTAAGCAGAATGTTGAGAGCAAAACACTTGCACCTGGTACAGTTCCGTCACTCTGTACCTTGTGCTAGTTATGCTGTTGAATGCAAAATCACTGCAAGGTGCATATTTCTTTGCATGCAAATGATAAGGTATCAAATACTGGGCTCTGACAGGTAAAGACCCCTAATAATTACTGTTTGTTTTGTGCTCTCTTGTCTCACCAAAGGAATATAGATGATATAACAGGATGGTATGTGGCTGTCCAGGGTCTCCAACTCTTTCTTTGCTACATCGGTAAGGAAGGAAGGTAGCCCTCGAAGTTGACGTTTCTCTGTCACACAAGTAGAGAGAATGGCAAAAGAGGCCTTAAAGGGGATTTCAACCCAAAATAGTTTTTTGCCTAATGAAGGAAAGTGTAATTCTAAGCAAATTTTTAATATACATTCGTTACATACAAAAGTGGTGAACTCAATAACAGACCTTTGCTGAAGTAAGAGCCAGGAGTACTGAAAGGGATAAGCCAATCCTGCTTTCAATAGCTACCTTCTTATCGAAGCAGTAAATATGTAAGAAACATGTTGATGCCCTGACTCTCATTGGGAGTTTAAATTCAGCACAACTACTACTATGAAATGTATCATATAAAATATCATAGAGAGGAATTTTGTTACATTGATGCTCCTCCTTCTTGCTTTGTTCACGTTTTAATAGAAAACTTGAGGTACATTGCTAAAAATAAATTCTAACACAAATTAATACCAACATTTCCAGCTACTCATTTTTCACAGATTGCTGCTTACAAAATTCCACATGAAAGAGTATTATTTTCATGGTAAATGAAATTGCAGTGTGATGTAACTGTAACGTGGCATAATGAGAAATTGTATAGCCTAGCTAATTCCACTTTGCAACATATATGCCAAGAAGAATAATTTGGAAAATGGCAATTTTACTTACTGCTTCTCAAAACAAAATGCCTACAGAAGATACTGCTTGAAAATTGCAATATCCAAAGTGCAAAGCTTAGCTAAAACATAAAAAGAATATTTACATTGTATGATATTTGAAACATATGACACAAATAATAATGTACATATGAATTAAAAAAAAAATCAGCATTTTAGCTAATTTACAAGCACCAGTCTGAAGTCAGTTGAAATGGCTCCACCAAATCTGTTCTCTGTAAATTACAGATTCAAAATGGTGTGATTATATATCTTATGTGCTCTGTGACAATAACAATATTTACAGTAGTAAACAGTAGTAGACCATTATGCTGTCTCACTCAAAATGAATATAGCCATAGATTATATTACAATATGTTTCCTTTAGTAAACCTTGCTGGATTAACTTGAAATTGACAGTACAAATCATTTTAAGATTACTTTTATAACTAAAATGGTTATTTCAAGAAAATTCCAAAACAGATTTTCTGAATTAACATGGCATTCACAATTCCATTTTAATGGTCATTTTAATGGTTATTTATCAAAATTGGTATTTGTTTCGGATAACCTTGAAATGTTAAAAAACATTACATTACATTATTTATAAAAAAAAAATGTGATTGAATAAAACTCGGAAAAAAATAAATTCCTTGAATGAATAATTTTTGCTTCATTTTTGATGGGTGGCAAAGCTCAAAAACAGACTACATAGTTAAAATGTTGCCTAGGGCCACTCCCACTGACTTCTACATGACCTCACATGTATGTGTTTTTGTGTTTTTTTTCACTTTAATATTGAAAATTTCACGATTACTAGTGCAAAAAAGCCAATTGTAAACAAAAAAAAAATACAGATGTTGATAAATAACATTCTTACTCTCATCCACAGCAGGGTCCACAAAGGGTTTAATACAGAAACATCTCCCTTTCACACTTTCTTCAAAATCCACCTATATGACAAAGAAAGAAAATATATAATCTTTACATTAATGTTTGGAAAATATACTCAGACAACATTATGTAGAAAGCAGTGGGGCAGTGGGCACAGTCTCAGTTGCTACATTAACATTTTTTCCCCATAACTACATTACTTTACATACAGTAAATTTATACAAAGATTACAGACTATGGGGCTGATTTACTAATCCACGAATTCAAATCCGAATGGGAATAATTCGGATCGGAAACGAACATTTTGCAACTTTTTCGCGATTTTTTTCGTCGCCGTTACGACTTTATCGTAAATTGTCGCAACTTTTTCGTAGCTGTTACAACTTGCGCGAAAAGTCGCGACTTTTTCGTAGCCATTACGATTTGCTCGTACATTGTCGCGACTTTTTCGTATTGAGCGCTTGTAACCGGCGAAAAAAAAAGTTGCGACAATTTACGAAAAAATCGCAAAATACCGATCATTACGAAAAAAACGCATTCGGACGCCTTCAGACCGTTCGTGGAGTAGTAAATCAGCCCCTATGACTTCAATATATATGGTGGCTTTACAAAGTAACATAGTAACTTAGATTGAAAAAGACATACGTCCATCAAGTTCAACCTTAATGCCTATATATAACCTGCCTAACTGCTAGTTAATCCAGAGGAAGGCAAAAAACCCCATCTGAAGCTTCCATAATTTGCCGCAGAGGGCAAAAAATTCCTTCCTGACTCCAAGATGGCAATCGGACCAGTCCCTGGATCAACTTGTACTAAGAGCTATCTCCCATAACCCTGTATTCCCTCACTTGAAAAAAGTCATCCAGCCACTTCTCCTTTACTTTTTTCTCCTTATAAGAGATACTATCATAATTTTTATGGTATTGTTTTTGGTATGATACTACATTATGTGACATGCAAAAAAAAACTCATGATACAATTTAAAATTGTATTTGTAAACTAATTAACAGTGTGTGGACAGCAATTACAGTTTATTATGTATGATCCTGTGCTTGCAGAGACTTGCAACTTCAGGTAGTCACTGCCTTAGCTATTTATTTCTTATCTTCAAGTCATATACAGTATGACACATGCACTTGCAATTCCCCTGCTGGTGGCTATTCTCATACCTAGCACTGCATTTTCATATAGGTGTGAGCTAGGTGGAAATGATTTATTAGCTAAGTGTGACCCTCTCGATCCTTCAGGTAACATGCTTTTTGGAAGGGTAAGACACCATCTGGGGTGTCAGGACTCTTTGCCTTTCTCTGTATATAATTAGGAGCATTGCATTTGAGTGTCAGTATCCTCTGCTTCTCTCACTGTATAATGTATGCTAGATGTCAGCAGCAGCTAAAATGATTACGTCTGATTCTATAAAAAGGAAAGCACTCTATGGGACCCATTTACTATCCATCAGATTTTTTTTTTCTCGTTTCAGATTTTTAGCCCAAAAATCAAAGGAAAAAAAAAAGTTGTGCTTTCTTCAAGATTTACTGTGCGTCAAAACACCTAAAAATCCGAATCTGACAATTCACCATGTAGAAGTCAATGTCAGAGGTCAATGTCTCGGAACTTTAGAGGTTTCAGATTTTTGGCACTGTTTTTTGGTGTGAACAATTTAAGAGGTATAGGTTTTGGTGTGTCAAAATTTTTTAAGTTTTCACAGTGACAATTCAAAAAAGTCACAGTTCATATCAAATTTTTTAGTAAAATGTCAAACATTCGAGGAAATGGGTTTAGTCAAACTTCAAAATAAAAAAAGATGAGAAATCATAGTTTTGGTAAATCTGCCCCTAAGTAATGAAGCAGTGAAAGGTGCTTTTCATTTGGTATTATCAAACATTGTGACAGGTAGATGGGGCATTCTGCTGCTGGTTTTCCCTGATAGCAGAAGGAGCCAAAAACATCCCCCAAGCCACCCATGTGCTGTAGCCATTATGATAAACACACAAGGGCTATTTTGTCACCTATGGAAAATGCTGCTCCCAGCAGGTGATAAAACAGCTGAAAATACCTTTACATGGCACCTTACCTGTGTCATTTGCACCATTTAATTGTGTGAAAATGCAGAAAAATGTTTTGTCTTGAAAATACATGGTTCAAATTTTAGACACAGCAATTCAGCAAGGTGTCATGCAATGGTGCAGTGGAAAGCCCAGGGAAATAAATATGCGCAGAAAGACAAACCACTTTGCCAATCAGGTTTTTGATGTACAGAAGCTCATTGCTGAATGCTGAAGAGATGGTGGAAAAAAGAGACACATTCTGAGGCAGGGTGCGGCAAGTGTCTCCAATGTAAATGGCACTGCAAACTGCCTGCAAAAAAATAATAATGGCAAAAGAATAATGCTAAATTAAAAAGAATAAATATGAAACTAAGAATAATGAGAAGCAAGTATAGTCTAGAGTGTACATTGGTACAGTATGACAAAGTTCAATAAATCCTATCTATTCAAATGAGTTGCAAGGCCTTGATTAGGAAATCATTATAATTTACTGTACATGTGCACTGTGGGTGGGGATAAAATTCCCTAGAAGACCTATCATAATTATATTTTTTTTAAAAAGGCACACTGCCACACTATAGGGTTGATTCACTAAAGTGCGTTAATTTTTATCGCATGCTTTTTTGCGCTAAAATAGACGCGAAAATTAACGCGCGATTCACTACAGTATTACCGCGTGCGTTAAGTCGCATATCGCATGCGTTAAATTTCGCGCTACCGCATGCGTTAATTTTAACGCATGTGTTAATTTGCATGCAGAAATGAATACTAATGCATGATTCACAAACACTTAGGGGCACATTTACTAACCCACGAACGGGCCGAATGCGTCCGATTGCGTTTTTTTCATAATGATCGATATTTGGCAATTTTTCGGAAAATTATTGCGACTTTTTCATTGCCATTCCGAATGTTGCGCAAAATCTGGCGATTTTTTTCGTAGCGTTAAAACTTGAGCGAAAAGTCGCGCCTTTTTCGTAGCCATTCCGAAAGTTGCACAAAATGTTGCGATTTTTTCGTAGCGTTCGGATTCATTCAAGCTTCAGTATGGTGACTTTTCTTGGGCCAGGTTGGAGCTGCAGGGTGCCATTGAGTCCTATGGGAGGCTTCCAAAATCATGCTAAGTCTGAAAGTTTCGCCCGCCGCTTACGAGCGCTCAATACGAAAAAGTTGCGAAAAACTCACGTTTTTTTGCGCAAATCGTATTGGTAACGAAAAAGTCACGACAATTTCCGAAAAGTCGTAAAGGCGTCGAAAAATCGCAAAAAATCGCAAAATGTTCGTTTTCCAATCGGAATTTTTCCAATTCGGATTCGAATTCATGTCTTAGTAAATCAGCCCCTTAGATGCGCTAAATATCGCATTAGTCTATGCAAAAATTAACACCTACTTGAGGCAGGCGGTAATTATAGAAAAGTACAGTTCATGAGCTTTTGGCAATAAAATATGGACTTTGCAGTGGGATTTATTCAAGTATGTGTTGGCCCTAGAGTGATGTAGCCTCCAGTTTGAAGGGAAATGGTCATTTTCAGTACAGTAATTTTCCGAAAGTATTGGCATGTATGGCTAACATGGCGTGCGTTTTTTCGCACACGGCAACTATTTATACGTGGTGCGTTGATTAGTGCTCGTTCCGTCAAATACCGCACGAAAATAGTCTTTGCGACTAAAATAACGCAAGCAGTATCGTGCGTAAATTAACGCAAGTATGCTTTTAGTGAATCGTGCGCGAAAAATTAGACGCGATAAAAATTTTACCGCATGCTATAAATAGCGCACATTTTAACGCACTTTAGTGAATCAGCCCTTATATTTCTTAAACAAAGGAGGTTCTAATTAACTAATAGGCGCCACACTGTACCAGTTTTATGCATAGCATCTTTGTTTTCATTTTAATAACTTGATGTAGCCTTAAAAAATATATAAAGGGCATTTATATTTATATTTTTTATATTTTTATGGCACATATGAAGAAAAATCAGCTCCATAAATTTTATAATTTACCCAAAACCAATTAAAATAAAATGTAAACCATTTGTTTGGTCAGATTGATGTCCATATGAAATAATGATGTCTGTTTGACTTTTTGATTTTGTGATATGAACATCATAAAATGTTAGTATAAAAAGAAAGTGGAAAAATAATTTTTAAAATGCCAAATTGTGAGGTCTTCCAAAGAAACCTTGGATCAGTAAATAGATCCACAAGTTTCAGGTCAATTTGACAGCAACAATGGTGGCTCTGCACTAAATTATACAATTAGATCTATGAACTGATAAAGTGTTGTAGTTGTTACCTTATGCAAAGCCAGCCAATCAGTCACCTTAGTATTAGAGAGTGTCATGCGTTTTAAAATTAGCTGAAACAAAACAACCATTGTAAGAAAATGGAGCTGATGGGAACAATTCAAAAGAAAACAAAGTTAAGATAGAAAGAGAGAGTGGAGCCATTAGTTAGTTCAGCAGTGGTGCAATATATCTATTAGTTTTAAAGACACATTTCTCTACTATTTTTTGCTTATCCCATAGAACAAATGCAAGATTAAGGCAGCAGTTCCAAAACTGTGGGAATACACCTGGGTGGGTGGGTGGGCGTTATAAAATTTATAGGGGAAGATTTGGAATCCTTATTTATCCTGTTAGCTAATTCTATAGCCCAGCCAGAAAGTTATTTAGGATGAGATTTGGTGTAAGCACTGCTTTGCTATTCTAGATTTTTCAATTGTATAGCAATGTTATCATATATCTATCATCTTGTTAATAGGTAAGGGGGATCCTCAAAGTAATGTTACTGACTCATCTTGCATTTCCAGACTTGTGAAAGCTTATATCATGAATATAATATTATATATAACTTCCAAGAACTTCTTCCAAATGCCAAAATCTCCTTAGAAGCCCCTTGGTGAGTATAATGCAATCTATTCCCAAAGCTCCACCTCATTTGTATGTAAACTTACAAACTAAAAGAATGGACTAAAAAATAATCCCACATAAAGTATAGTATTTTTGCTCAAAGTCGGATGTATTTACCCAATGTACTGGTTATGCCAAAGACATAAGTGGTAAAAACACCTAGAATTTTGTTGCTGCGTCTTTTTCTAAGAGTAGTACTACAACAATATGACATAAGCGTCACTGGCATTAAAGTAGCACTTTTTATCTGCATTTATTGAGTAAGATATATTATGGTTTATGTTTTGACACCCCCTTTGGTTGTTAGTAAAACACATTACTACCAGGTATATCTGAATCTATAAATGTTGGGATTTAGTAGAAATATTATTTAGTCATGTGTAACAGGAATTAAGTTAAGGAGTTAAGCATACTTAAATTCCAAGTTAAAGGGACAGTATACACCCCTTTTCAACATGAGCTTAATAAATAGGGCTTCTACTAAACATACTTTTTGCATAGGCAAAAAGTATGTTTAGTAGAAGCCCTATTTATTATTTATTTATTATTTTTTAATTACAAAAAAATCTATGGTTTCTGTTATTTCTGGTACTAAACAATATGAATTGAGTTTCACTTTAGTACTTCCTGTCACTTCCTGATCCCACATAGCTTCAAAGAAGCTAATAAAAAAAGAATTACCAGTCCATTGAGAAGCCCTTGATAATGAGCTGCTTAAAGGCGGCTGCTGCTTAGAGAAGGGAGGGGTTTGTTTGTTTAAAGGTAGATAGGGAGCTCCAAACAAATTTCAAATTTTTGTAACATCACTTTAACTTGTCCTAGAAAATGTAATGTACAAACAGAGAAAAAACTGAAATAGAATGAGTGAAGAAAGGTAACAGATTTAATTACAGAATTACAGGGATATTTTTGATGCTTTTCAGACTGCTCTGGAAATTCTCCACAATCTGCTGATTTTGTGGTGCAATGAAGAATTCAATGACGTCTAATCGAGACCCAAGCTGACATTGGTTTGTAGTAGGTCGCATTAGCCACATCCTTTACCAACAAGTAGAAAATAAAATGATAATGTTTTGCTTAGAAAATAATTAGTTGATAAGCAACCATGATGAAAGAGAAATAGAGACATGCAAAGTTTCAGATGGCACACAAAAGTTACAAAAGAGACATACCTCAGTGTATTTTCTCCCTGTTTTGTACAGCAACGATTTAAAAGTCCTAAAGGAAATATATGTATATGCATAAAAGAAATAGCTAATAAAGGCATAGGGGCTATAGTTCATTGCACATAAGTAATTAAAGTACTGTTATAGTTATGGAAATCATTTATATGCCATCCCTAGGGCCACTGGGATGATGCTTTTTTCATTGCATATACATTGCATATACACATTCAGCACCCCTGGGTCACACTGAATACAAACTGGTTATGCATCTGGGTTTAGGCAGATGGAGGTTGTCCCTATCCTTCTGAGACTTCAATGACATCATCAGGTCTGGCATATCCCAATGGAAACTGGTTGCAAAGGTACAGGTTAGGGTCAATTTGAAAATTTTACAGCCTGTGCATCTATACAGCTTAGATCTTTACTGTCATAGGGCTGCTGGTTTTTGGCAAGTAAAGGAATGCAAGAACTAAGGTACTTTTATTGTAAACTAAGTTTGCTATGGTTTAGCTGCCATTTACCAAATACAGTGTATGCTACATGAATGCCTTTAGCACACTCAGTCTGTTTTCTTAAATGATCTCTTTTCTAAGGATGCATATGTTTGGCTAGACCCTTCACTGCAGGAAAAACTATCACTATTCCTTGCCCTGGAAATAGCAGTAATTCCAGTACTATCTGTGTTTTTTTGGTCCCTGAATCTTCTGTGCTACTGCACAACCCTTTACTTTTGTCTTTAAAAACGTTTAAAGGGGTAATTAAATTAACTTATGGGGGAGATTTATCAATGTTCAAGTTTGGTTTTTTTTTCACGATCTGAGTTTTTTTGCACTAAAAAAAACTCAAATTGGAATTATGGTTAAAAATTTGAATGTCTGGTATCTATTAAGTGTAAAAAACTTGAGTGTAAAAATTTGCCATCTAAAAGCTTGCTAGTTTCTGTAGAAGTCAATGGGAGTTGTCCTAGGCAAGCCATATTTTAAAACTTGAATTTTTTAAGTTTGTAAACTTGAAAATTTGAAAATTTGAGGTCTTCAAATTTTTTATTCAAACAAGTTTTCCTTATTAATAATTAAGCAAGCATTCAATATGCAAGTTTATTTGATTTAGAAAAACAAACCAAATTCACAAACTGGAAAATTGGTAAATAAGCTCAATAGTGTATTATAGAATGGCCTTTAACAACCTTCAAAGTGATCCACTTTTTTATTTTTTTATATCTTTTACATTATTTTCCTCCTCTTTCCAACATGCAATTTAAAATCTTACCAAACCACTGTAATTTACAATTACTGTAATTTACTGTCTATTCAGGCCCCCTCTATTAGGCTTCTGGTCTGTCAGCAAAACCACTGCCTGGTTCTTACTGGGTAAACTGGGTAAGACTGCAGCAAAACAAATACCTACTAAAATTCCACAATTGAGCGGTGCTGGACAAAAACTTAATTTAAAAAACATATGAAACATGAATATCAACTGCAGACTGCCCTAGTATTTCTACATCTTAATAAAAAGTTGAAATACTAGTTTGAATAGTACATTTACTGATTCATTAGACTGATTTATTAACCTGCGAAATGAGTTTTTCTGCAATTTTCTGTGTTTTTTCAAAAAATAAAAATGCTGCCAAGTTTTAGGTGGTGAGATTTAACATTTTTTTTAATGTGATTGCAGTCTAAACCATGATTGAGAAAACCCCTGCACCTGCATTTTTTTTTTTTTTTTTTTTAAATTAAATTTTCTTATGTATAAAACTGGAAACTGGAATTGCTATGGAAGTAGATACATATGTAGAAGGAGAGCATAAATTACCATACAGACTAAGTCCTTCTTTAACTCCAGAGGTCAATTTATAGACAGAAGGATGCACCTCACTTTTGAATATCTGCAGAACACTGAAAAGAAAAATAATTATGAGTGCATTATTTCTGAGAATTTAAGGGGCATAATCTGACAAACATTTGCCACAAAATCAGCAGTTGGGGGCAGATTTACTAAAATGCTGTGACTTTTTCAAATTGTCGACAAAAACCAACACCAAAGCAAAGAAAGATCTTCCAGGGAAGGGAAGGGACATCTGTCATTAAATTCAAATTTATGGTGACTTTTAGCGCTAAAAATCAGAAAAAATATTAGATGATTAGTAAATATTAGTAAATAGCCCCCTTGGTGTATTATTTCACCAAAAGTAATTTTGCCAGGTCCAAGCTGACAAACTACCACTATAAATATACAGCAGCGATGTTAGTATTATCTTGTCATATCCTCCTTGCTTATATACCTCGTTTTATGGCATAAATTCACCAGTATATTTTCCCAACTACCACTGCCTGTTATTTATGGCAGAAATGTTTCAACACATTATGCTTGCAATGATGTAATTATTATTTTAAGGTAATATACAATGTTGCCTGATCTATTGAAGCAAATTTTGGAGGAGTTAAAAGGAGAAAATTTACATTTTAGTGCATATGTACCTAAAGGTCTTTTCTCAAAATACCTTAAACTCTGTACATAATTAGAACAACATGCCCCTGATGAGAACTGTTATATCTACCTGTAGGTATCTTGATCCATATCAACAATGTCTGATCTAATGAAAAAATAAAATGAGCTGCAGCTTTAAACTGTGGTATCAAAACTTTTTTGGTGCTAACATTTAGCAGAAATAGTTTAATGTAAAAGTTTTATTACTGCTAGTATTGTCAAGTGTTTTTCAAGTAGGTATAAACAAATGAACAACAAATTAAAAGGCTAAAACTTTACTCATTTTTTCTTTTTTAAACATATGATCAAACTCATTTCCATGAATGTCTGATATTTACTAAAAAGTCTGAACTGAAAATGTATGTGCGGGAAAAGTCACATAAAAGTAGCAAAAACTCAAAATGTGTCGACTTTTTGGATGAAAACCACATCTTTTTTTGCAGAAAAAACAGCGTCAAAAATCCGAGATCCTCTAAAGTTTTGAAGCAAAACAAGAACTTCCAGGAAAGGGACATTTGCCATTGACGTTTACATGATCTTGACAAGTTTTAGCTGGTAAATGGTTGGGTTCGGATTTTTACCTGTTTTTAGCATAGTAAATCTCAAAAAAGTTGTGACTTTTTTCTGCAACTTTTAGAGCTAAAAAAATCTGAATCGGAAAAAGAAAATTGGACCATTAGTAAATGGCCCCCTTAATGACAGTTGCATAACATACAATACATATTTTTTGAGGCTCAGGATAGGAACTCCAACACTACAGTCTTCAAGCTGCACTCCAATCCTTCTACGTTCCAGAAACTTCAAAAGCCCCCCTAGAGTGCAGATCTGTATAGAAAAGTGTAAGATCAGTATATACATGGCATAATAAAGTAAAAATAATTTATAAGTTTAATGAGAGACTTCAGCAAGGCTGGAACTAGGGGTAGGCAGAAGAAGCATCTGCCTAGGGCACAACAGTGGGTGGGCACCAGGCAGGTACCTCTTCTTTCACTTAACCCTATTTCTGTGCCCTTTAGCCCCACCGCACACTCCCTCCAGCGGCCCGCAGCCCCACCCCGTATGCGCTCATAAGCGTGCTCACTTGCGCATGCTCATACAACCACGGGAGAGGGGGCTTTTTCTGATGCAGCAGCTCTGTTATGCAAATACATTGAATATTGTAGTCTTTCTTATGCCTTTTCTGAAGTCCAGTGCCGGGCCAAGCCGGGTGAGTTGCCCGGCACTGGACTTCAGAAAAGGCATAAGAAAGTCTACAATATTCAATGTATTTGCATAAAACAGCTGCTGCATCAGAAAGCTCTACAGTATGGTTCTTATTATTTCCTTAACTTTTTTTATTGTAGCATCGCCATTTTGTCCTTTTTTCTGCTCCCAGGGCTGTTGGTCCAGGGAGGCACACCTGGGGTTCATGTCTGCTTCAGTAAGTGCAAACCATTTCTTCACTGCCTGCTTTGCTATATTGAAATTTATGTGCTTGAGGGCTATTCTTTCACTAATTTTTGGGGGGCAGTGGGAGGCCAGCAATGAAATTTTGCCCAGGGCCCATCCTCTGGTACCTTAACGTGGCCCTGTCCCTGTGGTTCTCTATAGGGGGCTCGGGGGCCATATTTGTTCTGCAGTTTTCTGTCAGTGTTACAGACTCTGACAGGTTGATAAGGGACAGTCAGGTTGGCAACGTAGTCAGGTTTAGGAACTACAGGTAACAATTACTTAAACAGACTTATCAGTAAAAAAATACAGATCAACATGACCTATAGGTGCATTAACATGAGTATACTATTATTATCTTATTAATATATGAGCAGTTTTTTTGTCAGTTTCACTTAATAATAATAAACTTTAATCACAATTGTTACAAGTATGCCTAATTCTATCACAATACTGCCTTGTAAAAAGTCCTATAATGGTAACACATTTTGGTGCAGTAAAATATCCTACCCAATAATAGTAAGTAGATTTTTTTTAGCCCTGGGTTAAATATGGGAAAAGGCTTTAAACCTTGATGAATTTAAAAAAATGTGCCCTTATGCATTAATAAATTTGTTCAGTGACAAGTATCAATATTTTACCATTTTTGGGCAGTCAAAAGGAATGATGGAAGAGAGGTACAGAATCTTCTCTGATTCTGTAAAATTAGACGGTAACGTTGGAAAGTTCCAAGAAAGAATCCTTCTCTTGCAAATCTGTAGTCCTGGGTGTGACAAAAACACAACACACTACATCTAAATTTGCTTTACTTGGTTAAGCCACCTCCTCCATGGATATATATTTATAATGGCTGCTCACAACATTAAAACCCACAGAACCCAATCAGATGTGCACTTTTATTCTGCCAACAAAATGCTATACTACATAGGTTTACTGTTGATTATAGGTCTCATGGTTGTGCATAACCTTTTTTGTCTTCCTGTTCAGGATAGCACAAAGCAGTTATACATTTTTATTTTGTACAGTGTGACCAAGTTACAAAATGCCTATGTTTGTGACAGATAGTTAGCATGCAATATTATAATAGTAGTCACAAAACCTTGTGTCTGTCTCTTTTATGTGAGGGATTAATGTCATACACTTGCTTCATTTTGTTTGATGTTTAATATTTAAATGCATGAACTCAATGCACTGAGAGTGCTTAGTCTCCCAAGGCCTCATTTACAAAGTGAGGGACAGAATGCAAACGACCATGTTTTTACATTCTGTCCTGCATAATATACTTCAGAATGGTCCTTATTTTACAGTCTTGTGTCCCCTCAGATACCCCTTAGTTCATGCCTTTGGTCTATGTTTTTTCCATAATGGTGAAAACGAATAATCTATTCAAGTCTCAATATAATTTTCCCTAACTTCCTGTAGAATCTGGGGTTATTGATCAATCCAGTTTATTACAGTTAAGTGCCCTTAACTCTTAAGTCTTGACTCCTGTCAAGCATATGAATAGTGTTTCCCAAGAAGGTCCTGCCCTCTCTTTAGGTCCCTCTCAGTGGCATGTTCATCAGTGTTGATAACTTTTATATGTATAGCAGAAGAGGAGCTCTAAAAACTGTTCCAATACCAATTTCAGCACAGCTGCATGTGTCACAAAGAGAAGGGTGAATAAGTTTAAGTTTAATATGCACGAAGGTTGTTCCTTCAGGTACTCATCCAGTGCAGCAAGAAGGGATAGGGGTAGAGAAATATGTTGGAAAATTAACCAGTCACATCTTGACAGCATGGTGTGGAAAAGGGCATATATCACAGTTTATTTTACCACTTGAGGCACAAGCAAACCTTATTTAAAATCAGTCTGTGACTGGCAAAGTTTTGAGTTTTGATGTATCATCTGATGGTTTCAGCAAGTTTACAATGGTACTGTTATTCCAATACTACAAGAACAATTCTCCTAAAAGTGATGATAATTTAAATAATGATATTGCAAAATAATGTTCTATGTAATTAGTTATCTTTATGCATTTCTTACAACCAAAGGGGGTGTTGTGCCATAATTTTGGCATTTGAATACATTAGAAACAGGGGGTTATACATTTAATATAAAAATAAGTTCAGCTAATGCTAGCTAGAACCAGTAGACTGTAAGCAAAATATAAAATGAAGTCCACATAGTACGATTAAACATTTTCCACCTTAATGATGAATAGGGTTTCCATCTGGCCAGTAAAAATTATGCTTAGTGCCAATGCTAGTTATAGGTAATAAAGGTAAAAATATAAGAGGCTGTTATTTTTTTCCAGAAAAGGTTGATCTGTTATCCAAAGAAATAAAAAATAATGTTTTTCTCCTCTGTAAATTGTTTACATACAACAAATTTTCCTTATTGAATGCATTCTCTTTCCACCATAATAATGAGTGAATGGCTTGAATTTGATGTGGCCTATCTCATCTGGAAAACTTCAGTACATAAACATTTCAGATAATAGACCCCATACATGTACAGCCTCAAATTGGAAAACTAATATTAAAACACTAGAGGAAACCCTAACTATAAAATGCCTCAGGAAAATGCCAAAAAACTTTGGGAAATATAAAACAAATTAAGAACAGAAGCCCTAAACCTAGAAATCTTGTTCCTTCTTAAGGTTAAAAAAAAAAACAATCTTCACATATTGTGGGGTTACTGTAGGGATACTGCCATCTATTGGGTACAAATAGAAAATACATCTACTACATTTGTATTTTTATTGCAGGCTTTAAATTTGAGATTCATTTTTATAACACAATTAGAATGTGTAATTAGAGTTCACCAACTGGACCAAATCATGCTGAACATGCCATACTTACTTAGCCTTGTTTACAGTATTTGACTTTCTAGAACTAAATCTAGCCATACACATCATGCGAAGTTTCCAAAATTGCAGATCTTGGAAGTGGAGGGCTCAAACTAGGATGACCTGATAGTCTGGTCCCATGGGACAAAAACAGATCATAATATGGGCTTATGAGGACTGGCATCATTTGCCTTATTATGTCCTTGCATAATTTAATTTGTAAACCTGCCAAAAACATATGTGACTGATCCCCAATTGCAAAAAACAAAAATTGTAAATAACACCACCTGGAACCAGTTGAGATGCCTTGGAAGGCTATGGGAAGTATATCCTCAGCATTTCGGTAAATTGAAGATTGGGGTTTTTTCTTCTCTGACTTGATTTTAAGACTTGCTTAGACATGCATGCAAAAATGTAATACACAATCTTTCCCTCTATTTTTTTTTTACGTGTTCTTGCATACCTCCCAGCTGTCCCGCTTTACGTGGGACAGTCCCAATTTTTCACCCTGTCCCGCAGTGCCGGATTTGTCTTCAAATGTGCCGCTTCCTCCGGCTGCATCCCCCGATTCTTCTTCTCTCCGTGACGTCACATTCACGTCTCTGGGGAGCACCTCTTCTTCTACTTCTTCCGCTCAGCTCATTTAGGTGAATGTGGTGCAGAAGCTGCGGTGCTCCAGAGAGACGTGAGTGTGACGTCACGGAGAGAAGAAGAGTCTGGGGACGCAGCCGGAGGAAGCAGGCGGACCCAGCAGGCAGGTGGTGGGGGGAGGGGGAGCCGCAGGAAGTAGGGGGACGCTGGGGAGGACGTTGCGGGGGAGCTGAAAGATGTTGGGGAGGATGCTGGGGGGAGCTGGAGGAAGTTAAGGGGGAGCTGGGGGATGTTGGGGAGGACACAGGGAGGGAGCTGGAGGATGCTAAGCAGGAGCTGAAGGATACTGGGGGGAGCTGGAGGATAATAGGGGGGAGCTGGAGGATGCTGGGAGGGAGCTGGAGGATGCTAAGGGGGAGCTGGAGGATGCTGGGAGGGAGCTGGAGGATGTTGGAGAGGATGCTGGGGGAAGCTGGAGGATGCTGGGGAGGGCCCATAGTATAGGGACACTGGGGAAGGACCAGCAATGTTTTAGGGGGCCCTTAACTGGCTAGCAATGTTTTAGGGGGTCCCTGCCCTGGCACCAATGCAAAACGTAACACCTGGCTACCAATGTTTTAAGGGGGCCCCTGGCTACCAATGTTTTAGGGGGCCCTGGCTACCAATATTTTAGGGGGCCCTGGCTACCAATCTCTGTGTCATTTGTACTGATGGGACTTCATACAGCTTTGGTGATTTTCTGAGTTTTGAATTGTTTAGAAATGGGTATTAGAGATGCTGAGGGTCAATATGTAGCATGGGAGTCTGTCGAGATATACAGGTGCCACAGTTCGTAATGAAATCCTTAGGGCCACAATATGTCATAAAATGATTGGGGCCACTGTGTCTGTCTTCTGGTGCACTTTGTGTATGTTATGCTTTTCAGGTGTGGTTTTGTAAAATGGGTCTATTTTGGGGGCGTGGCCATAAAGTGGGCGTGGCCTGAAAAATTTGCCGCACTGCGCGCACCAGATTTTCTTCTCCCTCCTTCTACTTTTCAACTGTTGGGAGGTATGTTCTTGAGTAACCCATTTAAAAATCAAAGGAAAATTTGCAGTTATGACCAGGGCTGGAACTAGGGGTAGGCAGAGCTGGCAGCTGCCTAGGACACTGCAGTTGGAGGCACAGTTAGAAGGAAAAATTACCATACAGCCACTTCTGCCTGCCCTGTCTTCAATTAAGTTCTGTAAAGCTAGGGGAAGCAGTTTAATGTAGGAGGCAGCAGTGGAAAAGAGGGTTTGGCTGCTGGAAGAGAGGCTCCTGAGACAAGAAGGAAGTTGCCACAGCAGGCAGTCAAGGATTAGGGAGGGGGCGAGTGGGAGCAAGGACAATAGGTACTTTCCTTGGGCACAAGTACTGTACCTCTTGCCCGGGGACTGGATGTGACTATTTTTTCTTTCACAATTAGATGAATTTGCTATCATTATTGTGTATACACTAACACTTAAGCCAGTATATAAAAAAAAAGATTGTTCCTTATACACATGTCCATATGTCACATGTGAATTATGCCTAAAAATAAGTTTTTTATTACCCCCCTGACAAGAACTTAAGTTTAGTGCACTGTATAATACCAAAATCCACATGTGGAAAAACAATGATCTCAGGTCTGGAACTTCCATTACTTTCTTCATTATGGCAAGAATCTGTAAGAATAATGATAATAAGAAACTTATAAACACAAATTGAATAAAAAGATCTAAAACATTTAGAAGTTTAACTGTTTTTATATGTATAATGTTACAAGTTACAAATGGATACATATTTGCTGGAACTGAGTACTCAATAAAAGGGGTAGTTCATCATAGCAGTGCAGCTTAATTTATAGAATAAAATACAGTGACATATAGTGAAAAAATCCATTGCACTAATAGGAGCTTCGGACTAGTTGTTTCTAATTTAAAGTTTCTAGTTTAGCACAGCAAACAGTATGACTTAAAGAACAGGACTTAAAGGAGAAGGAAAGGGTCAATCACGGAGGGTACCAAATGTCAACCCCCCCTTATTTCCAAAAAATGGAAAATGTTTAAAGATTTATTTATGAGTGCATGCTTAGATTCATAGAAGCCCAGACCTAAACCAAATTGACAAAAAGTATAAACATCAGAGAACACACTGACATTTCTTGGGTGCAAAGTCCCCTCCATTCTTAAAATAACATTATAAAAATATATATATTTGTAACAGTTTACATATTTTTGGAAACATTAATATTTTGCTGCCATTTTAGTATAAACTAAAGTATCCCCCTTTTTTTTTTAATTTACTGTATGCCATTATGCCACCATGTTCTTACCCGCAATGTGGCATTTTTGCTATAATTTCAGTCTCATGATAGCCTTGAGGGGAAAATGCGCCTGACCAAAATGCATGCAATAAGTTAAAACGAACACAGCTGCCAGTGCCACTTGATGCAAATTGAGTGCAACTGTTGTGAAAACTTGAAATTACATCTGAACCCAATTCTTTAGGCACATGTTCCTGCAGATGCAAGTTCCTTGTTGCAGGATACGGTTGGAACACTGGAATTACCCCCAGAAAGGTTATATGTAGAGGGGAATTATTGAAGAAACAATGCTAAGCAAGTCGCCTAATTTTAGAGCTAAATACACACTTAGTTACAGTACTAAGTTGCTTGTTGCAACTTTGCAAACATTGAAAACTGCATCCCTGCCACATACAGTGGTGTGAAAAACTATTTGCCCCCTTCCTGATCTCTTATTCTTTTACATGTTTGTCACACTTAAATGTTTCTGCTCATGAAAAATCGTTAACTATTAGTCAAAGATAACATAATTGAACACAAAATGTAGTTTTTAAATGAAGGTTTACGGTATTAAGGGAGAAAAAAAACTCCAAATCTACATGGCCCTGTGTGAAAAAGTTGTTAAAAAATAACTTAACTGTGGTTTATCACACTTGAGTTCAATTTCTGTAGTCACCCCCAGGCCTGATTACTGCCACACCTGTTTCAATCAAGAAATCACTTATAGGAGCTACCTGACACAGAGAAGTAGACCAAAAGCACCTCAAAAGCTAGACATCATGCCAAGATCCAAAGAAATTCAGGAACAAATGAGAACAAAAGTAATTGAGATCTATCAGTCTGGTAAAGGTTATAAAGCCATTTCTAAAGCTTTGGGACTCCAGCGAACCACAGTGAGAGCCATTATCCCCAAATGGCAAAAACATGGAACAGTGGTGAACCTTCCCAGGAGTGGCCGGCCGACCAAAATTACCCCAAGAGCGCATAGACAACTCATCCGAGAGGCCACAAAAGACCCCAGGACAACATCTAAAGAACTGCAGGCCTCACTTGCCTCAATTAAGGTCAGTGTTCACGACTCCACCATAAGAAAGAGACTGGGCAAAAACGGCCTGCATGGCAGATTTCCAAGGCGCAAACCACTTTTAAGCAAAAAGAACATTATGGCTCATCTCAATTTTGCTAAAAAACATCTCAATGATTGCCAAGACTTTTGGGAAAATACCTTGTGGACCGACGAGAGAGAAGTTGAACTTTTTGGAAGGTGTGTGTCCCGTTACATCTGGCGTAAAAGTAACACAGCATTTCAGAAAAAGAACATCATACCAACAGTAAAATATGGTGGTGGTAGTGTGATGGTCTAGGGTTGTTTTGCTGCTTCAGGACCTGGAAGGTTTGCTGTGATAGACGGAACCATGAATTCTACTGTCCACCAAAAAATCCTGAAGGAGAATGTCCGGCCATCTGTTCGTCAACTCAAGCTGAAGCGATCTTGGGTGCTGCAGCAGGACAATGACCCAAAACACACCAGCAAATCCACCTCTGAATGGCTGAAGAAAAACAAAATGAAGACTTTGGAGTGGCCTAGTCAAAGTCCTGACCTGAATCCTATTGAGATGTTGTGGCATGACCTTAAAAAGGCGGTTCATGCTAGAAAACCCTCAAATAAAGCTGAATTACAACAATTCTGCAAAGATGAGTGGGCCAAAATTCCTCCAGAGCGCTGTAAAAGACTCGTTGCAAGTTATTGAAAACGCTTGATTGCAGTTATTGCTGCTAAGGGTGGCCCAACCAGTTATTAGGTTCCGGGGGCAATTACTTTTTCACACAGGGCCATGTAGGTTTGGATTTTTTTTCTCCCTAAATAATAAAAACCCTCATTTAAAAACTGCATTTTGTGTTTACTTGTGTTATCTTTGACTAATAGTTAAATGTGTTTGATGATCAGAAACATTTTGTGTGACAAACATGCAAAAGAATAAGAAATCAGGAAGGGGGCAAATAGTTTTTTACACCACTGTACATAATTTAAAAATTACTTATTTGTGCTCATTAACAGAACAATAAGAATTGACAGCTTGAGAAATAAATAAAAAATTAGATTACTCGTGGATTGAAGAAAGTCAGAAAATGGCTGGTCCTGCTTTGCACTTGTCAAAATACATTTTGGTTGCAGATCGGCAATAACTTAATAAAAACAGAAGAAAGAAGCCAGTATTTAAAATACAATGTATAAATCAGAGAACTTCCATAGGTGGCCCATAACTAAATTATACATTACATTGGTAGAGCCCCTGGTTGTAGCTCCCTTGTATAGTTGTGATGCAAAACCAAAATAGAAATTAAATTTATAAGAAAACTGAAAATTGAAGGGTGAAATAAAAAAACAAACAAAAATGTAAATGCATGTTGTTATTTTTAACAATTTCCTTACTTCTTTTCAGCATCCGGAACTCTTCAGTTTCAGGAGCATCTGGCATGAAGTGAACAGAGCAATTACTTGAGTTGTAATACACCACAGCCAGTACTCCTGCATGCCACAGTACAGACAAATAGATCTGCAAACAGAGAGAGAGGACTGCTATCTCTTATTTTTGGCAATTGCCTAAAATGTTGTTATGCACCACAAAATGTGACATTTAAACACCAATGATGAGAGAAATGTAATGAAGTGTTAAATAATCAGTCTTATACTCCAGACTACTTATCGTCTGCAAATATTTTATAGAAAACCATCCATTTTTGCATGCAATCTTTGTAGAGGACTTTGTTAAAAGGACTTGCATGACATTTGATCCAAAGAGGTAGACAATGAGTTTGCTTACCAACTGGTAGCTGAGGAATGTGAAGAGCCTGTAAGCTGAGTTTCACTGACTTGGTGCAACTATGCTGTCAGGTGTCCAGTAGCCAAAAAGCAGCAAACATATTGTACAAACAATGGTGTTCTCTCATACAGAGGAGGCATCCTGAAGTAATCCTTTATTCAAGCCAATGAAGGCATAGGCACAGTGACACAGTCACAGTAAATGCAACAAATAATTGTTTACACATAAACGGGAAACACAAATACTTTGTTGTACAAATAAATGACAACAAACATTTCCTTATATATTTCAGAAACACAGGTATAACCCATGCTGGACTAAACAATCACAAAGTGTGATATATGGCCAGCATAAGAAAGAAATATATTTGGTTGAGGTTTCTAATGTGCATGTTTTTCTGCAAATTCTTCTCAGCTTAAAAATTTAATTTTTGGAATGTAACACAATGTAAAAAGCTACCATTCCTTAGTCATGTATGGCCATACATCAGTAGCATTCGAGCAAAACTTGTATTTTTCCTCCTTGAGAATTTAATGTTTTATTAATGAAAAGTCAAGCTTGCAGTTACTAAATAGATTGGATCTAAAAGTTAAAAAGGCTTATTTACCAATGGTAACGTCACACAGTCTGGAGGCAGACTGGGGGACATACAAATCCTTTGGAGGGCTGCCTCCAGTTAGACATCCCTGGTGTACAGACTACATAAAGGCTTCTTCAGGCATTCTATTGTAGGCAAAGGCTTGTGCCACACAGTGATGCTGCAGTCTGTAAATGACTTGGATGACATAAGTCCAAAATTCACAAAATAAACTGCTTCATGCACTATGGGAACAAAGGTGGTAAATCTCTGTTGTGTAACTACAGGTTGCACAACCCTTTTAATGAGGTTCTTCCAAGTGCACTTACAATCAAGATTAGGTGCAGAAAGCTGTTCTAAAATCCAGTTAAATTACAAAAAAGCTTCAAATGTTGGTTTTCAAAGAATGCAACATGCAAACTAGGAGATTCTGATACAATATTGGCAAAACCTAAAGGTTAAGAAGACTAACTTTAAAATGACCATAGCATATTACATTGCCATCATAATGAGATAAATCGGCCAATGAAGTTTAATATGTCACAAATACAATTTATTGACCAGAAGTTACTTAAACATGTGAATAATAATATTCAATAACTTTACCTCAGATTCTTCCAGTTCCTCCTCTTCCTCTTGTTCATGTGTGGTGTAAACAGTGAGATTGGGAGCAGGATGTTCATCCATTTTGTCTATTTGGGAGTACATTAGAAATGAAGGTAAATGACCACACAAATAGTATATTGTAGTCACAAAGTTCTGAAATTAACTTTACCAAATTTGCAGAAATATTCCTAGCTGCAAAATAAAAATTCTTATTATGAGTAAATTCTAGGCCATAAGAGTTACGTGAGAATTTTTTCTATGATTCTTTTGCTGACATTGATTCTGGCATTGTTAAAGTGACTATAGTCTCTATGCCATTATGCTTTACTTAACATTTTATAAAAACAGGGTAAATATAAAGCTTACTTATAAACAGGGTAATTTACCTTATTCTACTTATTTCCATGACATCCATTACTTAGGCTCATGCCACGCTTAGAATATATTGAGTCCCTAAGGGTAATAACTATGTGGCAGTCTGTTGGTTTTGATGATACCTATATTGTCAAAGATTTGCCATCTTACTCTGCATACAAATTTGAGGTATTTCAGTTTTTTTTATGGTTTTATTTAATCAAATTTCACATTTTTAAAATTTTGAGGTTATTAAAAAAAAAAATACAACGTTTGATAAATAATCCCAATAATGGGCCTGATTCACTAAAGTGCGATTTAACGTGCGCTATTTATAGCGTGCGTTAAAATTTTTACCGCGTCTTAATTTTGGCGATTTTTCGCACGATTCACTATATGCATACTCGCGCTTTTTTACGCGCGATATTGCATGCGTTATTTAACTCGCGAAGACTATTTCAATGCGGTATTTGCTGGTACATGTGCTAAATTACGCCCGCGAATAGTCACCGCATATGAATGGTAGCTTAGAAATAGTGTATAAAAATTGTCGCCGCATATAAATGGTATCATATAAATAGTAGATGCTTATAAATAGTAGCCACTAGTGATGAGCAAATGTGTTCTGGTTATCTTTAGTGAAAATTAGCAAATCTTTCGAAAGATCCACGAAACGGCAAAAATGTTGTGCGGGCAAAAAAATTGTTGCTGTGACTATTATTTTTTGATGCTTGTATAAATTTTTGTATGTGCGGTGAATTTTTGCGTGGCAAATTTTTTCACGCGTTTCGCCATTGGCGGATTGTTTTGCGAAACGCATGAAAAAATCCGCCGCAAAAAAATTCAACGCACGTCCAAAAATTCGCTGCGAATCCATGCCTGGCGAAACATTTCATCACTTGTAGCCAAATATAAATAGTCGCGCAAATGAACGCACGCCATGTTAGCCATACACGCCAATACTTGCAGAAAATTACTGTATTAAAAATGACCATTTCCCTGCAAACTGGCGGCTGCGTCACTCTAGGGGAAACACATACTTGAATAAATAACACTGTAAGTCCATATTTTATTGCAAAAAATCATTTACTGTACTTTTGTATAATTTTTCGCCTGCCTGTAGTAGGTGTTAATTTTCGCATAGCCGAATGCGATATTTAGCGCGCAAAAGTTATAGTGAATCATGCGAAATGTGTTTTCACCCACCACCCCTAGACCTACAGAAATTTTGCTGAACTTCAACAATGTTTGGATTAGTAGCATTAAACACATATGGTAGAACAGCTTCTTTTTTTCCTGCATTAATCAGCTTTTAAAATTTTGAGGTTATAAGTAGAAAAAAATTTAAAAAATTACACAAATACAAAGTTTCATACTTTGCTTACTATTAAAATTTAAAATGCATGTCACTGTCATACTTTATTTAAATAAAAAGCTCAACTCTTTGGGCAACAGTAATTTTTATTAGTGAGTAGCTTTCAAATGGCATTCTTTTACCCTACATTTTAAAGATGCCATCCGTCCAAAAACAGTTTTTTTTCACAGTGATAGAAAATATAATTCTAAGCAAAGGTCCAATATACAATGATTTTAAAAATTCCATGGTTTAAAGTTATTTGTAAATGTAATTGCTTACATTCTCTGCACTCCTGTCTCTGACTCCTGAAACAATGTTCCACACCAGTAGATTAAAACTGAATACAAATGGAGGCCTGATTCATGTTACATTATTTTAAGGGTCAAGCCCAGAGAACAGAAAGGGATAAACAAACACGGCTTTCTATTTCAATTACATTTACAAATAACTTTTACCATAACCATTTGAAATCAACAATTCATATATAATGCAAAGTTGCAGTTTCTTTCATTGTGCAAAAAATAATTTTTGAGGTGCAGGACCCCTTTAAACTTTAAGTCATATACATAAATAAATGTGGCTATGTTAAATGAATTCACTAAGAATAGAGTATATATGCAAGAAAGAAAATGGGGGGACATGTTAAGAGTTTAAAAGAGATTCACCAGAACAGCTGAAGTAATATCACACAAGAAAGAAAGTTAAGCACACACCACAGAGGCTAAAGGTGATTGGATAAAAGAAAGAGCGGGAAAATGACTATGGTAACAGTGCAGCCAATGGGAACTATATTGCATAGAGTGCCATGCATCAGTGCTGTTAACAGTGTGTGAAAAGTGAAATCCTACTACAGTAATCTGAATAGGAAAACAATGCAATGTAGTAGCAGTACAGGGACTGAATGTAGCTGGGTGTGACTGTATTCTTATAATGCAATCAAGTGTAAGAAACAATTGCATTTTCATACAGCAGTACATTCTCCTGTAATCTGATATCTGGTAAACCCACTAATCCCTCATACATAGGTATAGGTTTAAAAGATTATGATCCTTTTGTAAATGTATTAATTAATTCATGTTATAGTAGATAAGCTTAGGGTAGTACTGGCCTGTCACTGTACCAGAAACTCTTTCCATGACCTCACATATTTCCAAATAGAGCAATGGCAAATCACTAGCAACTAGCACATATTATTTCTAATGTTTCTTAAAGTGGGTGTTAGGTACTTAGGGCCAGTCCACTAGACTCCACTTTAATCAAATAATTCAGAATTTTAAAACCGATTATCCTTTTCTCTGTAATAATAAAACAGTACCTTGTTTTATTGATGATTTAGTAGACTTAAAGGACAAGGAAAGTCAAAATCTATGAAGCACACTATTAAATAGTACTACTATTACTATTGCTAAAAACGCTATAATTCTGGCTTGCCTAATGAAAGATTTACAAAGATACACCTGCTACATTCTACATACTTGTTTCAGTGAGCGGCGCCGCCATTTTGTCAGCACCCCCCCCCCCGCTCGATCTCTCTCTCCGGTCCGCTCCCTCCTTGCCTCTCCCCCCACCAGCACCTGCTTGCCGGCTGCCACACACCCCCCGCTCGCTTCGTTTTGTCAGCACCCCCCTTGCCGCTTGCATCTCCCCCCCTGCCTCTCCCCACCTTGCCTCTCCCCCCACCAGCACCTGCTTGCCGGCTGTCTGTTCTTCTTCTGTGCCGCTGCCGCTGCATACACGCATGCATACACTTGGCTGCATACATGCCATGGCAACCGGATGCTAGGGGGGGTGCGTATGCGCCGCCTACAGTCCCAAGTCGCCAAGTCTGGGCAGGAGCGAGGCATTATGGGAATCTTCTCTACCCAGCTCAGCGTTTTTTCTAATTGTTTGGCTTCAGATCTTCTGAACGGGAGAAATATGGGGAGACTTAAGGGCACTATTGAGACAACTGAAGGTATGCCTGCATTTTGAGATTAACTTTTTACTAGACTTTCCTTCTCCTTTAAGGTATGAAGATCCAAATTATGGAAAGACCCCTTATCCAGAATACCCTTGGTCCTGAGCATTCAGCGGGTCCTATACCTGTATTACAAAATGTTTTCAAATAATCAGGACAAAAAAGGGGCAACCTATTAGAGGAACTGTTATTTTGGCTGCAGCATCTTACATGGTGTATCATTTATTATGCAATATTATTATTTGGTTATATATGGGAGACAGGCTTTCCGTAATTCTGAGCTTTCTGGATAACGGGTTTCCGCATAAGGGATCCCATACCTGTACCTGAATGTGCAAGCCCTGGCAAAAGGCACTGCATTTGTGTCAGTCAAAATTTTCATATTTCAAAATAGTAAAATGATACAAACATTTTTTGCTTAGTAATGAAAACAACTACTCTTACTGCAACATACGGCATGTGAAAATTAACATTTTTCTAGAAACATTTATTAGTGCTATATTTATTTTATTTTTTTTTACATTTTATTGAAGTTTTGCAATAAACATGTAGGATGAATAATGACAAATTATTTAAATATAGGTTGTACAACAATAGTCACATTCAACAGTTTGTCCTACAAAAAGATAAAAAATGAAGAAAATAGAATACTTACAGAGAAACAAAATAAGTAATTTAAATATAGAAAAACAAAACAAATTAACTAACTATGCCCAGTGGATAAACTATAAAAAGAAAAGTTTCCTAGAGAGCAAAATCAAGGATAAATTAGCTTATATGTTCATAAATTATTGAAATAAATCTATATATGCAGCATTTTATAAATCTGATCCTTATTTCTTGTATCTTTGGCATTAAAGAAAAATCTTCGGACAAGACCATGGGTAGTGGAATAAATTAACACCAGTTTCGTTACATTTGGGGCAAAAAGAGTTTGTTTTAAAACACTTATTATGAACAAAAACATTTCCATAGCCTAGATGGACAAATTTGAATTGCTGAATCCTCCAGCTATCAGCAAAAGTCAGATTGTTGAATTCATTTATAGACTTAACCAATTGCGAAGGGGATATAAAGTGTTGTAGATAAACAGACCACTTAGCAGACACATTCTCTAAGGCAGTGTTCCCCAACCAGTGGCTCGTGAGCAACATGTTGCTCCCCAACCCCTTGGATGTTGCTCCCAATGGCCTCAAAGCAGGTGCTTATTTTTTAATTTCTGGTAAGGAAACAAGTTTTGGTTGTATTAAAACCAAGTATAATGCCAAACAGAGCCTTCTCTAGGTTGCCAGTCCACATAGTGGCTATTAAGTAGTAAATCATAGCTATTATTGGCACCCCCAGGAAACTTTTTGATGCTTATGTTGCTCCCCAACACTTTTTCCATTTAAATGTGGCTCACAGGTATAAAAGGTTGGGGATCCCTGCTCTAAGGGATGATTATCTTGGGTAAAAACATCCCAGAAAGTATGTTGATTTTTATATTATGTGGTTTGTCTTTAAATTCTAATATTGCCTCAGCCAGTCTATGTTTGGCGACAACAAAATTGTCTTTATTGTGAGTCGCTGATAAACCACATTGGCAGGCTAAGTAAAAGTATTAATTGTTTGGATCTAGTAGGTCTTTCTCAGATGTTAGTAAAAAGGAAGAAGACCTTAATGGGTCAGAGGTTTTCAATAGAAGTTTAACTGGCATGAAGGGAGTTTAAGAGTAACTGAAGCCATGGCTGGAGAATAGATATTTTCATACAAAAATAGTGTCCTGATATAGAGGATTCCTTTTAATATCTCTTGGTACATTACTCCATTTACTATGTAATGCAGAAAATACAGTATATCAGAATAAGGTTCATGGAGAGTGCTATATGTATTGTATATTGCAAGCAGTTAGTATTCTTCCTAGCTTTTGTGCTAACACATCTGCACAAAGGTACTTCTCTAGATAATAGCAGTGCTATGTAGGGAGACTAGTAGACATTGTTCTGTGTGAGTAATATGATGTGGGAGTGATCAAATTGTTCTGCAAGGTTTATTAGCTTAGAAGCCAAGTGGCCACTCTTCTACCTTGGTAATAGACTATGCTACTTGGGCACTGTTCTTACTAGGTAGTGCACAGAGAGGTCAAGTAGCTGTTGTTCTTCATTAGTAATGTGCTAAGAACCATTTTTCACTCTGCACATAATATGCTGAGGGGTAAAATAGTCACCTTTTGGTGTGAGTAATGTCTTGCTTTTGGTAACTGCTGATAGGGGTTTGTGGGTTTTTGTGGCTTTTGTAAAAAAGTTAAAAACATTCAGAGCTTAAAGGACATGTAAACCCCACAGGCAAAAATTTAATCAGTGAACAGCCTCTTCCAGTACCTGCCACTCTGGCTGTCCAGAGGTTGATAGTAAGGCTGCAGCATCCCCTTAATCACTCAGATTTCCTTCTCCTCCTGTAACCCACTTAGCCCCCTCCCTCAGGAATTTACTTTGGCTGTTGGCTCCTGGGCATGCTCCAGTCTAGCTGCCAATGAAGAGATGGCATCGCTGGTTCCCAAGGAAACTCATCTCTAGCTGTCTGTTCCTATTTTTTCTCCTAACCTCCTTTCCTGAGCTCAGCTTAGTTATTACAGTGCTCAAACAAAGCAGAACATTTATCAAAGACAGTTCTGCCTGTGTCTGGCCTCTTGATTAAATTTATGCTGAAAAAGGGTCTGAGTGTGTGTATGCTGTTTGCAGATTTAAATGTAACTGATGATGTGTCAGACGAAAAATGGCCACCAGGTAAAAGCTGCTATTTGTTTTACGAAAATGTGATGGTGCTAGCAAAAGGAGGGTATTTATGCAGTACAAATGATGTCATTTGGGTGGAAGAGACATATCCAACTAATATACATTGTAGGAAAATGTAGGATTTACATGTCCTTTAATCTTAGCATTGTAGTTTCCGCCACAATATTATTTATTCCTGTTATAAAAGTTTATACTAATTATAAGTATACATTCACTATGTGTAGGTAACATAAAAGCAAAGATGTCATACTCATTAACAATCGCTTCATATGTGGACCATATAATTAAACCATATATTGCTTCCTTAAGAAACATACACATTAGCTCTACGATGATTGTCATATTCTGATTTCTATATAATACATCTGTCTTTCAGTCCTATCTAATACCATAACATTTCTTCTATTAGACCAGGGGTGTCAAACTCAATCACATAAGGGGCCGAAATCTAAAACACAAGTTTTTTATGAAGATACTTAGTAAGATACTAAGGGGCAGATTTACTAATCCACGAATGGACCGAAATTGGCCCGAGCGCGTTTTTTCGTAATGATCGGTATTTTTGCGACTTTTTAGTCGCCGTTACGACTTTTTTGTATGTCCCGCGATTTTTTCGTCGCCGTTATGACTTTATCGTATATTTTCCGCAACTTTTTTGTCGTCGGCGTGAAAAAATCGGATTGGTTTTTCCTCCGTTTACAATTGCTCAATACGAAAAAACGCGATGGCGACAGAAAAGTTGCGCAAAATACAATAAAGTCGTGACGGCGATGAAAAAATCGTGCAAAATACGAAAAAAACGGCGTTGTCAACGAAAAAGTCACAACATTTTCGTTCCCAATCCTATTTTTTCCCATTTGGGATTCGGATTCGTAGATTAGTAAATGTGCCCCTAAGTCTTGGTTACTATGTGGGGAAAATAGAAATTGATCACGCTGGATGGTCAGACACACTCACTAAGGGCCACATAAAGCAGCCAGGCAGGTCTTGTGTTTGACATATGTGTTTTAGACAGTCACAATAAATTGTCACTGCTGAGAATATCCTGATAGTCGGTGCTCCTGCTGGAGCTGCACAGGCTCGTATACTGTAGAAGCACCATGAAGCAATCACTTTCTTTTGTGTCTTCATTCTTCGACAGCCCCTGGCTAGTGCATGCACAATAATGTGAAAAGGCTGGCTTTTTGCTTTAATTTCAGTTTTTCAATTTACTGTGCATGTACTCTCAGCTTAAGGAAAGAAGAAATAGAAAAAGATTGTTCAGTTTTAATACCACAGATGTACCCTTGTCCTAAAATGGCCCTTGCTACCTTTACTTGAGCCTACTGCTTGTTGTATAGTCTCAAGCATAGGTAGCAGACTGTATAAAAGTTATGTTTTTACTTTTTACAGCATGTCTAACAACTATTTACAAAATAAATGTTGTGACTAATGCACAAAAATATTGATCTCAAAATACACTAGCACATATGACTGTTTCTTATATAAAACTTTTTAATATATGTATTTATGTGAGTGCTAAGCTTCATTCATATGCTTTAGTGTTTTCACAGAAGCAAACCTCTCACATAACTGAGCAGAAAGGATGTGTAATTCCTGCAAGGGTTTTTTTAAATTTCCTCCACTATATCTTTAAGCCACCCCCTCTTCCTTCCTCCAGCAACTTTAATACACTTACATTTGCAGTAGTCCAGTTATAAAAGTTAGATCTTGTTGGTCTTTCTCCTAGAAAGGTCTTGTGATAAATCGGTTGGGAGAGGTTTAAAGAGTGCAATACATATAAATGCAAAAATGCACATATCTTAATTCTTATTTAAGAATGTGTGAGGGAAGGAGATGCTCATTTATAAAATTATATTTAGCTTTATTTGTTCTGCCCAGTTGTAGTGTGGCTTACAATAGTCTTTTCCTTTAAATTAAATAAGCCTGCTCCGGATATCCCTTCACTAACTATTCTGCTCATTCTAAGTGGGTGCTGTTATTGTCTGGCAGTTCTCTGTTTTAGTTATTCTCTGAATCGCCACTTCCCCTTTTAACTCTTGTTTTACATAGTTGCACTAAGCTCACATACAAACTACAACGATTGCTGTACACAGGATGCACTTTCAAATGCAAATGTCAGGCCTGCATTACACAAGGAGGCACATTTACTAATCCACGAACGTCCGAAAAGCGTCCGAATGCGTTTTTTTCCGTCGCCGTCGCATCTTTTTTGCGAATTGTCACGAGCAGCTTCCACGATCAGCATGGTTACCTCTTTTCTGGTCAAAGATTCCAGCTCTTCTATTTCTTTCATCTATCCTCCCGATTAAGAACATTCATATTGATCACGTGGTTTTATTTTTACTTACTCTGCTGGTAAAATATCAGTCAGGTACCAATCCTACCTGAACACAGGTTGAAAACAAGCATTGGCAAGTACCTGTTATTTCTGGGGTGCTGCTGCCATGAGGTGAGTTGAGAAACTCGCCTCAGGTGGCAGCGCCCCTGAAGTTGCCAGATGTAGCAAAAAGCCGCTAATGCACTTCAAGAGCTGAAAGTCTGTTTTTTTAATCAGAATTTCACCCCCTTCTAGTGCAGAGAGCTCAGTGTGCACTAGGGAAGCACTAGCCCACCCACCCCTTAGCTGCCCCGGACACAAAAAAAGCTAAGCATGGAGGGGAGGCGGCATCCCTTAGGCCACCTCAGGGCAGCACTACAGGACGAAACACCCCTGTGTTATCTGCATATTTTGTTCCAAATTTAAAACTAATTTATAAGATAGCTGAGTTGTCAGCAACAATCCGTCAATCATCCATTTTTGCACTTTGCACTGCGTGCTGCATTAAAACAGGGATCCCACCTTTTATACCTGTGAGCAACATTCAAATGGAAAAAGTGTAAGGGAGCAACACAAGCATGAAAAAGGTTCCCGGGAGTGCCAATAAGAGCTATAATTGGCTACTTAATAGTCCTTATGTGGACTGGCAGCATAGAGAAGGTTCTGTTTGGCATTATACTTGTTTTTTATGCAACCAAAACTTGCCTCCTTACCAGGAATTTAAAAATAACTCCCTGGTTTGGGGCACTGAGGGCAACATCCAACATCCTTAAATCAAATGCTGCCTGTTATAGGCCACGCTTGATCCAAAGAGGGGTGGGTGTGAGGAAGGCATGTAGGCATCATTCGGACATAGAAGTTAGGCAGTGGCAGGAGACACAATCTGCATCAGGGTCCTATCAAGCAACTTTTTCTGAGGCACACTTTTTCTTGTCACACAGGGTTTTTTTTGTCAATTCTTTTGTTACCACTTTTTTCTCAAATAACCTTTTTTTTTTTTTTTACTAATCCCTAACTGTCCAAAGCATGCCTTGGCAACAGCTTCACTCTTGCTAATTGCCTTGATTTATATATCCTGCACTAGGTTTCAAGTTCAATCTTTCACTAATTCATTACTGTACAAAGTAGCTCTGCTCTTTCACTAATTCCTTGCTTTACAAATCTTGCCCTGGTCTTAAGTTCCACTTAAATAAATTCTCAACTATACTGTACAAACCTCACCATGGGCTTCTGCTCAATGAATTTTTTAATTGCTTACTATATAAAGCCTACACTGAGTGGCCACTACAGTTGTTTACCTATTCCTTACTTACCAAATACTATATTCAAATTCTAAAAATTCCAAATTTTTAAATTCTTTACTGACAAAGACTGGCTCCAGACATTTACTAATGACTGCCATACATGGGTCAGTTGCCTACACTCTCCAACCTGACCAGCTCACATGTGTAGGCTTTACTATATAAAGCCTACACTGAGTGGCCACTACAGTTGTTTACCTATTCCTTACTTACCAAATACTATATTCAAATTCTAAAAATTCCAAATTTTTAAATTCTTTACTGACAAAGACTGGCTCCAGACATTTACTAATGACTGCCATACATGGGTCAGTTGCCTACACTCTCCAACCTGACCAGCTCACATGTGTAGGCTTTACTATATAAAGCCTACACTGAGTGGCCACTACAGTTGTTTACCTATTCCTTACTTACCAAATACTATATTCAAATTCTAAAAATTCCAAATTTTTAAATTCTTTACTGACAAAGACTGGCTCCAGACATTTACTAATGACTGCCATACATGGGTCAGTTGCCTACACTCTCCAACCTGACCAGCTCACATGGTGGGCTGCACACATTATGGCTGCAGCTCCTCTACTATTATTGTGGTGCAGCATTTGATTGTGTAGACATTTTAAAAAGCAATGTCCATAGTCATCACCGTATATTGGCAGTACAGTGTTTCCTTAATAACTAGGCAGTGTCAATGGGACCCCTTTTTCACAGCACTTACCAGCAAAAGCCTTTGCAGGATTGCAGCAGCCACTGGTGTGCCACCGCCATATTTTAGCTTATTCTCTAGGCTCCAGGTACCAATTTACTAAACAAAAGCTTTTTTGGTTATACTGCAAAATATCTACCTTCTAGGCTCCTGCTGCACTCATTTGGCATCCATTATATATGAACCTTTCTATTTGCCCCGGTCTTGTCCAAAAGCTAAACATACCTTTCCAAAAAAGGGCTAGCAACCTAAGGGCCATTGCCCACTAGGAGATTAGACATCTGTGGTTAATTTTGGCTACCGCTGGCAACTGTTCCCCACAAAATGGAGAACAATAAAGTGAATTACCGTGGGAAGGCATATGCATCACTTGGTTTTCTGAAGTTGCGTGAACGAGATGACATTACCATTAGCAATTTACTTTATCCTGGTGGGAAGGCATTTTAGGGCCATGGCCAAAAATGTAGCAATGACTCGCAGGTCAACCTTGTGCACATTTCTTGGGAACTGGCATTGCATTTCTTCGGCTAAAGATTGAGAACAGATAAGACACACAGGTATCTCTTGATATTTGGAAGTCCCATCTTCCAGGTCTTGCAAGCCTTTTGCACAATGTCATCAGTAAAAGTATGATATTTTCTGCCTAAAAATTGCTGTACTGGCAGATAACTGTAGATCCTTTAAGAATGGGCTATATGTCCATATACTATATGAGCTGTAACTTACTTCTGCTTCTGTCTTTTAAAACAATATACAACAGTCAGCCTTGGATGATTCTTCACATGTCTCCTGCATGTGTTCCAAAAGTCTAAACCATCAGTGCAGGTAACAGAAAGAGATCGGCAGATGTTTTCAATGTCAAATCCATAGAAGAATAACTTTAAACAGTGGAAAATATATTATTAATATATACATCTTTAAAATTGAGAACTACACGAAACAGCCCTACAACTCCACACTGCATGCAATCTAATTATTCTTGTGCTCACCCTGCGGCTTCAAAAAAAAGGAGCTTTATTTGAGTTTATGTGTGACATTATTTCCTATATTCACCACACAAAAATGCAACTCAGCTCTGTTTCCAATCCTCCCCATTATTTGATTACACTAAACGGTCCTGCCGAGACACACCTACACCTCTCAGAGCAGCTCTGTCACCCATTACCACCCTCCCCGTTCCTACAGCCTCTGCTTCTGTGCCACTCCTGTAGCCTATTCTAGGCAGCCCCTCTTTCATTTATTTCTTCTACCTTACAGTCCCCCGCAGAAATAACTTCTGGAGTCTGTTTTCTCGCACACAAACCCTAACCCTCCAATTTCGTATTAAATCTGAGCAGTTTGCAGCCACGCACACCCACACCCCCCCCTACATTCTCCAATCCGTGCTGTCTGCCTGTACCCTGCCTTGTCTCTTCCTGCTAGTGATACAGAGCCGGCCCTCCTGTAGTCACTTCCCACCCCACCCTCTCTCTGAAATACTAGTCGGTGAGAAACTGCACCCTCTCATCTCTCTGGATCATTCAGAGCCCGGAGTTCTAATTAGTGTACGCCTACTGAAGAACTACTGACTTTATTATTATTTAAGAAATGTCAGAACAACCTCAGGTGGAATTATTTGTGAAGGTAAGCTGTGCAAAGTTTTCCTTTTCCTTTTTTTATCTGTGCATGTGTACGTAAATACTGGTACTATGCATACGCCTGTAGCTATGTTCTATTCACTGTGTGCTGACATTCTGCCATGTGCTAGAAACACTTTTCTAATGGTTCAGTCAGTTCAGGGAAACTCTGTGAAAGTTCCAAAATGTAAGATTTATTGTAATGCTTGCTAATCAGATTCCCAGCCTGTAGCTGTGGAAATGTACCCAGGATCCTATTCAGCTCCCCTATAGTGATATAGGAACGGAGGGTAGAAAGTGCTCTTGTGCTTTACATGTCAATTTCTGTGAAAACCTACAACAGGTTTAACCTTTTTTCCTCTGACTACTGGATAATGATTAGACAGGACTCCAGACCAGTAAAACGTGTTGTGTATTAGTTGTTGGGGGAAGGGTGTTGAGTTTGTGCGGGGGCATAAAAGGTAAGGTTGTTTTAGTTGTGGTATGGCCTGGGGCAGAATACTCTTTGTTTTTGTGGCTGTCAGTAAATGGTGAGACTTCATCTGCAGGTTGGCCAGTCTTGATATGAATTGTGATTCAATAACTGCCCCACAGCTGCAGCCAAATTCCACAAAATATCCATGTGTAAGGGGCAGTTCCTCTGTGTAAAACTGTTATTCTGCAGGGCCCCACAGTCTGGAACCTGTGGCAGTTGCATAACCCCCCCTGCCCGCTGAACAAAAGGTAAAATCCTGGAGGTCAGGTTGTTAAAATATAACTTTTAGTATCGCGCAGCATCACTTTTGAACTTGTGTTTTTTTTATTAAACGGATACTGATGTATTTTTTAAAACAGGTGCGTACCCCAGGAACTCATAATACGGGGTGGGCAATTTTGTTTTTCAAGCTCTACTCTTTTCGAGACTATGGCAGCCCAAAAAAAGCTGTCCAGATTTACTAAAAAGCCCTGCACTGAAGGCCTGTTTCAAAGTGTTGCCCTGCATAATGCATTTGGCATATGTTTCTCTGATTAAATGATGGTCTAGTTAACCTATTCCACAGATGACAGCCGTAAGCTATTGCTGAGCTTACAAGTTCCAGCATCCTGGAACAGCTTTTGGTGGAACCTGTAGTTCGGCATAGCCAGTGAGCCACAGGTTGCTTGTTTCTGCCCTCTGGTTGTTATTTCATATAACTGATACACAGCAGCTTTTTCTTGTAGCAAGGGGACACTGCTTCAAAGTATACATTTAATTTCATGGCATCTGGGGGAAAGGTTAACAAAATACTATGTAATTTCTGCTTGCTGCTCTGTAGGTGCCTTATTCAGTTTTACAAGCAGACTTTCTCCATATTTCTGCCTATCAAAAATTATGATTTTTTTTTATAGTTTGTTATCTAATGTTGATTCTCTGATCCCTTTTTTAATATGTAAAAAAAAAAGTTTTCAAAAATGCATTTGCTATTTTTAAACTGTGATACGGAAAGCATTGTTTCTTTATACTGCTCATTACTTGGCAGAGATATACATTAGTGCTGCAAAAATAATACCTGTAGTAGTGTGAAATGACAGTGTGCTGAAATTAACCTAACACAGGGGGTAAAAATAATTTTAATTGTTGTTTACTGAATGTCTCTATAGAGGTATGTAGTCAAATTTTCTTGACTTAATAAATAGTGCTTTAATATTACCAATTGCAGTGAGTCTCTTCATGTAAAATGCCAGGGGCCATAGCACCCTAAAAATATACTCCATGTGTATCCTTAATGCACTTGATTTGTGAAGCTCTGGTCCAGGGCCACACTTTAGCTGCATAAAAGTACCCTGCCACATCCGCTCACTTGGTATGGGGGTTCTGTAATTGCTTGAGGCTGTTAAAGGTCATGGGGCCCAAAGTAAGGAAAGATGGTCAGTGTTGAATTAGGGTGACAAAGAACTGCAATACTGCCCACTGATTGGTGTGGGATCCAGATTGCATTGCATTGCATTGTAGTTGGCAGGGGCAGCATGGCCAAATTTACTAGTATAGAAAAAGAATGTTTTCTCAGTGTGTTAGCAGAGATATTAAAAGAGGTATTAGCAGAAGTATCATTTGGCTTGGTAGGTATTTATTGTCTGTCTGCAATAGCATTCCTTCTTTCTGACACTTATAGTAAAAGATGATCTGATTAACAAGCCTCCACCCACATCTAAACAATCAGTTGGGTAAAGTTCTAAGACATATAAATGGTGTATGTTCTGTAACAAGAGGAACAAGATTAGGGATTGCAGCAGGGTGGGGAGATGTAGGAGGAAAGGGGGTAATAACTGAAAAGTCAGAGAGGTTTTTCTGGCAAGGAAAAGGAGAGATAGAGAAGAGGTGGAGTAGTATTGTTAGACTGGATATAGGAGGGGAGAGTAGTCTGAGGGGATGAGGTCATTGCAGTTTTTACTGTACAGGCCGTATACAGGGATGGAGTTGCTGATAATAGGGATATTTCCGTTGCACACAGCTGTTTCAGTCAAGAGGAAATGGGGTTTATCTCAAAATATCCTGACAATATAACAGTCATACCGCTAAAGAACCCTCTTTCAGCCATCTGTTTCTCACAGATTCAAACTCTGCTTCTGGGTGTACATGATTTATTGCTGTGTGACCTTTTTTTTCCCCTTAATTTGCTTGTTTTACATATTGCCAGGATTCTGATGAAGAATGGCTGCCTTCCAAATGCATGTTACTTGTCTTGCTACGTAGAGGTTGATTAACCCTGTGTGCATACGCTCCAACAATAGTAACTGTTTGATGATCTTTCTTTTAGTTTTACCATTTGCCTGTGAATAAGGTGCCCAGGAGATGTCGTGTGGTGGTTAAGCTTGAAAAACTACGAAGATATTAAGACATGTTATGTAGCAGTAATATTTGTTGAAGTTAGGAATACACCTACCCAAGACTTGGTTCAGGATTCAACCAGAACTCTGCAGTTTTTGCAGGACAGAAATATGTTCAGCTGAGCCTAATACAAACTAATTTTATTGACCACAATAGGTGAACAGTGATTTCTGTTTTTAGGTAATGCAAATTTGCAGGATTTTGCTCAGATTTAATTATGAATTTAGATGTAGGTTTGTAGCTGAATAAAAATAATTTAGAAGTTTTCTTTAGTTGACACAGAAATAACAATGTAGTGTTAATTTGTTGTCTTGTTGTGGGGGGCCGGGTTAGTTTCCTACATGTACTTAACTACAAGGCTAATGCCAGACGAGGCATAGGGCGGATATTTTCGGCAAGCGGAAACGCTCTTGCCGAAAATACCGCCCTACGCCTCCTACATGTGCCTGCACCCGGATTAATGGAATATGCTCGGGTGCAGGCACGTAGCCGTAATACGCATAAAAACTCGAGACTTTCAAACTCTCTCGTTTTTATGTGTATTTCCACTACATGTGCCTGCACCCGAGTATATTATATTTATTCGGGTGCAGGCACATGCAGGAGGCATAGGGCGGAATTTTCGGCAAGCGTTTTTCTGCTTGCAGAAAATATCCACCCTATGCCTCATCTGACATCAGCCTTAGAATAATGGCAAAGGGGTGGCATTTTTGTCTACAATGCATGTTATACATTAACAAGCCCCCTTATTGATGCACAAAGAAGGATGGCAGGTGGCAAAAGTTGCAGGCAGACATTTTGGCGCAGAGGTCTGCCTGTTGCCATTCTGTGTGCATCAGCCAATGCACTTCTCATTGTATATATATCACTTCTCTTGGCCTTTTGACTAAGATCAAGTGCAGCATTTGCATTTATCAGATGTGGAAGACACCACCCCACTGGTAAGACAGAGAGGCCCTTGATCCTCTGGCCAAAGGGCCGGCAGCTATAAAGCCCAAGCTCTTTTGTGCCCCTGGCTTTACATGGAATGATTAAGTTTATGGTGGCATCATACATCATGACTGGCATATAGCACTTTGGCACTGAATGCAGTTTGTTTTATCCTCAGACATATGGGCATTGAATGTTAAAGAAAATTTCTCATTCAGGCTGGGGCCTATGGCAGCCACCTTTTTATGATTTTTTTTAATCTGTTTATTATTCCACTTTCGCTTGTATGTCACCTTTCACTACTTTTTATGGATTCAGTGCAATGCATTATGGGTCCCATCGCAGATCTAGGGTTGGAATTTTTGGCCATTACATTCCTTCCCCTAATGGACATGGTTGCAGAGTTGATGGGATTTCCCTGGAGGTTCACTTATTATTTCTTACTGCGAGGTGCCTAACATTTGGCAGCCCCCAGTGAACCTTTTGTTCTCCTTTAAAGATTTGTATACATGTAGAAATATTTTTTCGAGCACATTAACTGTGTAAACTGAACCCTTTACCTGCCAATGACAAAGTATCTATGCCTCCAGGCAACATATATTATATGGGTTAAATGTTAATGTTAATCCATGGCAACGCACAATCCCAGAGCAGCTAAATGATGCTAGAGAATGTGATTGTAAGAATGTGGTGCTAGAGAGTGTGAGCGTCTGTTCATGGTGACAGGTAAAAGGTTAAATACAAGAACATTTTTATGAAGCATGCATTATTTGTAAGTAATATCATATGCAAATAATAAGCATGGTGACTTGTAACCTGTGTGTGGCCAATCAAGGCTCACATCCCTGGCTGTTTATTTTTCAAGTAAAGTATATAAAATCTGATTCTAAACAATTGTACAATATAAAGTTAATTACATCATTTAGTGATTTTTTTTTCTGTATTTTTAAATGTTATTACCTTGTAAGCACTCTGCCTTTCTGTTTGCACTCCTGACTACATGTACAATTGAAACTATATAACTGTAACCCACTCTTCTCCAACTAAGACTTCCCCTTTAACAATTTACCGTCCCATATAGATTGTAAGCTCTATGGGGCAGGGACCTCCTTCCTCTTGTGTCCTCGACTCTTAACTTATTGCTGCAGTATTTATCTGTATTTATTATTATACTTTGTATTTATCTATTATCTTATTAACACCCTGTTTGTATTAATGTATTCTACTGTACAGCGCTGTGTACATAAGTAGCGCTTTATAAATAAAGATATACATACATACAATGCTGTTCATATTTGGTGTAATGGAGAATCTCAGAAGCATACAGGGCATTGTGGGAAATGTTGCTGAGTGGTGTTGTTTTGTGAGTATATATTTTCCCTTCGTTATGTCAGAATGTAGCCTGGGGCATTAACACGTGTTAGAAGAGCTTGTGGTGTAACATTTGGAATTTAATGTTGTGACTGAGACCAGTGATCTTTCTTTTATCGATCTAGTCAGTACCTTAATGTACCCTTAAGGGGGTGAACATGGCTAGCCCTATGTGAAATTTCAAAATGAAATTGAAAACTGATTTCAGTGCAGGATTCTGATGGTGAAGATCTATTAAATGAGACATTGTGAAAAAAAAAAAACATGTTTTCCCATGACAGTATTTCTTTCCTGAAGTCCAGGTTAGAAGAGGTTACAGCGTATTTTTTTTTCTGAAATGTCTCTTACAACTGTGTAAATGACAAATGAAATGTATTGATCGTTCTTACTATTATGAATTAAATTACAGCCAGGGCCGAATTTCTGATTGGGGCACCCTGTGGCCGCCCGCCCACCCACTACTACCACGCATGCGTGCACCCCACCCCGGCTTTCATGCTGTGGGCCTCACTAGCAGGTTTATTTTGCTGTGCACTCTGTGCACATCTTTTTGAGAAACTGCCAGCCTTATATAATTAACAACCTCCCTGTATTCTCCTGCAAATCTGTGGCAATAAATGTGGCCTCTGTAGTACCCCATGACAGACTCCTAATCTAATTCTATACTATCTTTTTTTTTTTTTTATGCCGAAACTAAATGAAACACAAGCAGGACCTGGAAAAATTAGAAAAGAGTTAATGCTCTGTGCTCCAGAAAGGGCCCACTAAGGTCAGGGCCCACCGTGAAAAGTCCCAGTACCCTGGCAGGTCAGTCCGACTCACAAACATTGCCATATGGTGATCAGTTCTTTAGTTTTACAAAATACAAAAAGTTAATTATTTCCTTTTTAGCAATGAAACAGTAAGCAATACTTGGCCTCCTATAAGTACTCATATTTTAGAAATTGGCATCTGATAATTTGCACTAGATAGTTAATGGCCTGCAATTTGCACCCATGATGAAATGGTTATTTGTGTGGGTGGTTCATACTGTATGTGTATACCTTTATGAACCTCAGTTACACACGGCTATTTTGGATAAAGGCATTTATAATTTTATTATATTATTATAATATTGTAGATCAGGAAAAAGAAATAAAAGAGCTATAAAAGTGGCCATATGAAATGAACTGTATTGTTTTTGGGAATGCCTTTGGAAGTATGGATAGTTCAATCTTTAAAGGGGTTGTTCACCTTTGAGTTAACTTTTAGTATGATGTAGAGAGTAATATTCTGAGACACTTTGCAGTTGGTCCTTATTTTTTTTACTACATTATTTCATATGTGGAACGCGGAAACTTAGAAAATCAGTCATAACATTTAGTGCATATAAATTTTAGTAGTTGTTAAAACCCAAGTAAAACACCAGTGAATTTATACCCTGTAGCTAATTTAGTTTGGAGGGCCAGCATCCAAAAGAGTAGACTGTATGTTTATACATTGAAATAAACTTGCAAGCACACATTCACATTCAAGGGTGGTCGATGGTAACTGAAGGCACTGGCAAACAGGACTGTGTGGGTGGGGCATTTTGTCTGCCTAAAGCTCAGTCATCCTCCATGGCTTTTATGACAATAACATGAAAGCACCAGTACATATGCTTCTCAGGTACAAATTGTCTGGCAAACTTATACCGGCACTTGTATGTTATTGTCATAGAGACCAATGAAGAGTCACTCTAAGGGTTTTTATTTTGCAATTTTAGTGAGGCAAAATTATGTGTGTGCTGTTGTCCTTTTGAATTTTGTTGGTGTTATTATTTGGCAGTGTTGCTCTGCTCAGACAGCCTTTCTGTTTCATTCTCGTCTGATAAACAATGTCGGCTGTTTCAGCACTGAAGAAAAATGCCAAAGTTCTATTTATGATAGTAACTACAGCAAAGCAATGACAAAACTTATTGCCAGTGGTTACTCATCAGCCTTTCCCAGAGATTGTCATGTAGCTACCCCTTACAGTGCATGACTAGGTCAGTAACCAAATCACAGCAATCTAATCACTAGCTTGTTTATGGCAAGCCAATTGCGGAGAGACCTTTTGTCACAGCAGATATCCTGTAGACCAGTGCTGTCCAACTGGCGGCCCGCGACCCCCCTCTGTGTGGCCCCCCACCTGTCTGGCTGCTTTGATGGCTTACTGTTGTGTAAGCTTTAAATGGTATCAGTACTGTGATTAACTGACCCCCTGCATGGTTATCACCTCAGATTCAGGCTATAATCCCCCTGTATTGTTTAAATATGTAATCCCCTGTGTTGTTCGCACCTTTTAATCCCTGCATTGTTCACCCCCTGCAGTGTTCACACCTCAGGCTCAGGCTGTAATCACCCCCATTGTTGCCCTGTTCACACCTCAGACAGGACTGTAGGAGCAGTAGAAACCCACAAATAATCCCTGCACACTACAAAAAGAACATATACTGTGGTGGTACTGCAATTAAAAAGTTTTTTAATATATAGTTATTGTACAGACTGTAGGCAGAGTATGGCACACACAGGCACTCAGGCAGGGTAGGGAAGGCAGAGTATGGCACACACAGGCAGGGTAGGGAAGGCAGAGTATGGCACACACAGGCAGGGTAGGGAAGGCAGAGTATGGCACACACAGGCAGGGTAGGGAAGGCAGAGTATGGCACACACACACAGGCAGGGTAGGGAAGGCAGAGTATGGCACACACAGGCAGGGTAGGCAGTTATGGCACACACAGGCAGGGTAGGGCAGGCAGAGAATGGCACACACAGGCAGGGTAGGGAAGGCAGTTATGGCACACACAGGCAGGGTAGGGCAGGCAGAGAATGGCAGGTTTTTGCTGTACTACAACCATTAATATGGGTATGGTCATGTGATAACACGGGTGTGGTTTCAAGTGGGTGTGGTTTCAAAAAGGGGAGTGGTCAAAACTGGCTTCCATTATTGGCCCTCCACCACGTAGGTCGGAAAAATTCCGGCCCTCGGTACCGCAGAAGTTGGACAGCACTGCTGTAGACGATCTAAGTGCCTTCTTCTCTAAGACAATTTTTTGGTTTTAAAGAAGGAAAGGCTAGTAAAGAGTTAATCTCAAGCTGCAGGCATACCTTCAGTTGTCTCAATAGTGCCCTTAAGTCTCCCCAGATTTCACCTGTTCAGATCTGAAGCCAAACAGGAAGAAAAAACGCTGAGCTGTGTAAAGAAAGTTCCCATAATGCCTCACTCCTGCACAGACATGTAGACCACACTGAACATGCTCAGTTAATTAGACTATGAGTCAGCTTCCTGCTGAATGGCTCAGATCCACATTCCTAAGGGGGGGAGTGAGTTCTTAGCATTCTTGAGGGAGGGGGGAGCAGGAAAGGGCAGAGAACAGTAAGCTGCGTGTCTGTGGCACAGGAATTACAGACACAACTAATCTTTTTTCAGAGAAGTCAGTGCAGCGTTTCTGTGAGTGCTTATGGCTGTATTTACATAGACCTTTCTGATAAAGCTTACTGAGTTTTTACCTTTCTTTCTCCTTTAAAGGCTCTGGCACACAGGGAGATTAGTCGCCCGCGGCAAAACTCCCTGTTCGCGGGCGACTAATCTCCCCGAGTTGCCTTCCCCCTGCCATCCCACCGGCGAACATGTAAGTCGCCGGCGGGATGTTAGAAGCGGCGGGAATTCGCCCCGCCGCGTGTGCCATCCTGCCGGCGACTTACATGTTTGCCGGTGGGATGGCAGGGGAAGGCAACTCGGGGAGATTAGTCGCCCGCGAACAGGGAGTTTTGCCGCGGGCGACTAATCTCCCTGTGTGCCAGAGCCCTAAAGGATATCCTACTAATGATCTATTGCTTATGAATACAATAAATGTTTTGTAAATATAGGTAGTACTCCTATTTTTAAATGATTCTTTGGTCGAAAGTTAATGCATGGTAAATTCAAGGCAGGGTTGTTCCATGTTTCTTTGTCTGATTAAATATCTGTGAGGGAAACAGTAATTTTGGATCTATACATAGAATAGCAGATTGGAATTGTAGATTGTAAGCTCTTTTGGGCAGGGCTCTCTTCACCTCCTGTATCAGTTATTGGTTTCTTTATATGTTACTCTGTATGTCCAATGTATGTAACCCACCTATTGTACAGCGCTGCGGAATATGTTGGCGCTTTATAAATAAATGTTAATAATAATAGCAACTAGGTGAAGGCCGACTTTAATGTTGCTAGTGTACCTTATTTGCTACAAACTAGACTTCTTTTAGTGGGACCCCTATTACCATGAGTTTTCAATATTATTGTATAAAATGTCTTGTACTTGATTTCCCTCATTGTACTGGGCATAATAAGAAATGATAACTCAAGATATTTTTACACTGCAAATACCCAGTTTCCTACAAACAGGAAATAGAACGTCACTTTTTAAAATGCTCTTCTAATAGGAATTGAGTGACTGGCCCTGTTCTCGACTCCAGTGTTTCTACGTCACTCCATTTCTATAAGAAGAGCATTTTTCAAAAGTGATATTAATCTTTCCTGTTGGGAGGAACCCTCTGACATGGATAAACACCCATTTACACATTTACCTAATGATCTCATCTTTGTGTAGTGTTTGGGTGCGGTGCAGTGTACTTTCTTGCTCACAGCTATTTCTGCCCATAGATTATTCTCATTAAAACATTAATGAGGCATGTATGATTTTTATCTGTCCTTCAGTCATAACATACAAGTGTCCTCCCACCCACCCAAGTGCAGTCAGGTGAATTTGTTGGGGCCAGTATTTATTTTCACTTGAAGTTCTAATTGACTCTTCTATATTCTGCTGGAGCAGCGCTTACAATGTTGTGCACTTTTTGGTGCTAATTGTCATGTGTCATTCTTTCACTTTGCCTTAAGTTTTACCTGGATGTTAACTACACACAGCTTCCATGTCTTTTTCTAATGGTCACGTTATTTAAAAAAATCCCTTACCCTTTGTTTTTCTCACCATCCAGAGGTCGGCATACAGAGCATTACTTTTTTTTTGTAACAAATAAGTAATATATAGCTTTTTATTAACTGTGATTGTTACTGTCGGGATTTCCTCACTATTAATCCAGCTGTTTTTGCTGCTATCAAATTAAGAGAATTAGAGGCCCAGAACTGATTCAAAAGTGATTTTGCAGCAGAGGCCTGGTGACATTGGATTTCTGTGCCTTCCACTATCTTTTCCCAAAGAAGTCAATCCTTCTGCCCTTGCAGCCTGTCAGGATGGTGGCCTTTGACCTTAAGTGGATTTTTTTTTTTAAATTAATTCATGGTATGCATATTAAATATTTTGAGGCATCAAGGGAAGCTTGTAGCATACTATGGAAATCCTGTCCATTGATTTGTGATGTTATTGTACAGGTTGCAATCTAATAGTTACTGGGTGTAAGGCAGAGAGGATAAGCCCAAAACGGCAATCTTTTTTACACCTCATCAGCTATGTTTCTAGGGTGTCTCATAAGGCTTATTAGCAGTAAAATATTTCCTCATTTGTCACTGACAAAAAATATATTTTACTGTACATTTAACCTTTTTAGTGCTGACAACAGAGGCCACAGTAAGCCCTTCTTGGCAATGCAGTTTGCCAAGGGCTACATGTAAACCAGAAAGAGTATCTAAGGTGCTTGCACACAAGTTAAACTAGACAATTTTCAGTACTTAAGGTGTTGAAGCACATTAATATGTGATATATACATATAAGGGAGCTAGCACTCAGCATTTATATGGTGTAAATGTGTGTGATTTTTTGCCGCACATGTTGGCTCGGCGAGCAGTTCCGGGCAGTGGTAGCCCCAGGGCTCCCCTGTATTGCAGCAGGGCTACAGCGGGAATACTTAGCCACTGCAGATATTTTGACCTTTCACATGACGTTTCCTCTGTGCTGTGCTAGGACTGATGTGCTTACACACAGAACTCCCTCCTTCCACTTATGTGCATTTAGTAAAGCACCAAGGAGCAGGTGTGTCTCCCATGCTCAAAGAATGTGTACAGGCTTCCGTGCCAAGTGTAGGAGAGGAGGTGGTGCAGATCCCTCCCTGTGTACTTTTTCCCTTATCCATGACCAGCTTCTGTCTTTGATTCCTGGCACCCCCAATCTTATATTTCTCTCTTCCCTGTGACATTTTTCTTCTTCCTTTACTGTTTCTACTTATGATCTGCCTTATATTTTTTATCATGCATTTTTTTTGCATTCTTTTACTCATACTGCTTCTGTTCCTTCCCTTCTCATACATCTCTCAAGCAATTAGTGAGGTAGTTTACCTTGCAAATTCCTCTCCCAGTCTCTTGACCAACACATCCATTGTTAATAAATAACGGAGACACCTGAGAGTCAGAGTTCTCTCTGCTCTTGCTGAAATTCCTGACTTTCTTTGCCTGATATAGATCATCTAGCATGATTTATATCTCTCTTCCTTCCACTGATGTATAAATTAAGTTAGGCCTGAACTATTTTTTTAACGAGAGTCAGATCATCATCCCTTCACCATTGATTTTTCTTTCTTTTTCCCTCTCCATTGTACACTTGTCACCTGTAAAGCTGGAGAGAGTCAGCTGTGCGTGCAAATTTCCACCACACTGGCTGACATGCTTGGACTTAAACTGATAAATCTATTTGTATCATAGCTGTATTGGTACATTGGTGATTATTAGCAGGCTGAATAAATTTATTATTATGGTAGTTTGTGGCCAATTATCTGCTAACCTGGCCATCAGACTAGCAGTTCTGCCAATCAGTACCCAATTTGATAAATTGATAACTGGATTGTTTGTATCAGAACTCATGGCTCTGGGGAGTAATTACATGTACTCTCAATCTGCTATCCACACGCTGTGCAGGCCATTTCAGCAAATCGCCGAAAATGCCTCGCAAGGCAACTTCAGCGATTTGCCGAAATCACCTGCGCAGCGTGTGCCATCCCACCGGCGACTTACATTTTCGCCGGTGGGATGGTAGTTCGGGGAGACTAATCTCCCCTTGTGCCAGAGCCCTTAAACCAGCCCCTTATCATAGAGTAATATATAAGATATTTTGGGAGCTTTGTAAATTGCTTTTCCCATTTATGTTTGTATATCCCATTAATCACATTCTTACTTGTCTTTCTAACAGGCTGCGAATGATGGGCAGAGCATCGGAAACTGTCCCTTTTCTCAGCGCCTCTTCATGGTCCTCTGGTTAAAAGGAGTCACGTTTAATGTAACTACAGTTGATATGAAAAAGTGAGATGATGGTTTAGCATTTTCTATAGAGAAGATATGCAAATGTATATCTATATCTGAATATAAACACTATCATTATTTGCATTTCCGTTAGTCTCCAAGTCTAAGACTGAATGTATTCTTCTCCTAAATTTTAAAAAAGTAACCGTTAGGGCAAGAATCCACGGAATGCTTGAGCTCTATCGTGGGCGACAAATCGCTCCAAAAAGGCTTTCCACTGGCAACAACAGGAGTTTCTTGTAGAAAGCCCTTTGCATTGATTCTTTTTCCAAAGTTGCCTGCAGGGGGAAATTTTTCGCAACTTCAGATTACCGAAGCAATGCAAAAGACTTTCCACCGGCAACGCCGGTGGAAAGCCTTTTTGGAGCAGTTAGTCACCCGCGATAGCAGAGATCTATCATGGGCGACTCAACCGCTCTGTGGGACATCAGCCTTACTGTGGATTAATCATTATCTCGTAAGAATTACGAACAACTGAGAGGAGTGGCCTGTGCACAGCATAGATATTCTAAAGGATAATGCACAAGGGTTTTGGGTTTTTTTGATTCTCAGAGACAGACACAGTGATCATAACACCCTTTTCTTCCAACCATTGCACCATTTGCACATATAATGAACTTTTGCATGTTTGTATATTCCAACAACAATTTGTATATTCCTTAATACCAAGTTACTGGACTCAACATGATTAATTCATTTAATGCCAGGTAGAGAAGTATATTATCTTGTGCACAAATACTAAAGATTAGTTTTGCTGTTATCTGTGCCCAAAAGCTTTATAAATAATTCCTATATAATCATTCATTATATATCAACTTAATAGGGTTCTATGCCTACTTGTTTAACATGAGCTCAATGAATAAGGCTTGTGCTGAACATACCTTTTTTTTACTATTGTTTTAGTTATGCAAATTGTATGGTTTTGTTATTTCTTGCAAGTCTCAGAAAAGGTTAGTGCAAAAAAATTAATTATAGAGCTGATTTATGAACATCCATGCTAAAATACTCCAGTGCGGTTGCCCATACCACCCATTTTAAGTTTTTAAAGGGACCAGAAACAAATTTATGTAAAATTGGGGAAATGCATTATGCATTTTATATTGGTGGAACCACAAAAAACAGTGTAAAATAAGGCTAATCGGCTGCTACTGCTAACAACACTGATACTACATAGTGTGTGTTAAGTTCCAGGGCAGTGGCACACGGGGAGATTCGTTTTATTAGACTAATCTCCTTGCAATGCCATCCCCCCGGTTAGAATGTAAATCGCTGGTGGGATGGCATATGCATCGCTGTGGTCATCCGAAGTTTCCTCTCAAGACAACTTCGGGCGACTGTGGGACATTGCAGCAACACGTATGCCATCCTTCTGGCGATTTACATTCTAACCAGTGGGATGGCATTGCGGGGAGATTAGTTGCCTGCAACAACGAAGATTTGTCGTTGGGCGACTAACTCCCCTTCTGCCACTGCCCTTAGGAAACTAACTAGAAGCTCCTATCAGCAGGGCAAATACTGAAAGTTCATAAAGCTTCTAGAGTTATGCATCCAAATGAGAGCTAAAAATAAATATGTGCCAGCATTTTAATACTTTCCTGGAAAGTTTGACTCATCAGTCAAACTTTTTTTTTTTCTTTAAATCTGCTATCTGCATAACATGAGAGAGAGGTTTAAAGGATTGCCCATCTGCCTTCTCATAGAGGAACTTGAGAACCTAACTGAAAGTGAGTAGGGAATTAGCAGAGTTCAGAAAGAAAATGCTCTTTCTTAGTAGTGCTGCCCTGAACATGCCACACCCTCCTTTCCCTGCATATCCTGCACACGCACCCTTCCTGTCTGTTCATTGCACAACTCTAATCTTCATGGCAACAGATAGCAATGTAACCAAATTTACTGTGTGAACTTTAGTCTGCACAAATATGCTATGATCCATGTCTATTGCAACAATTCTGCTCAGCTAACCCCAAATTCTTGCCCTCATAGCAGTCAGCAATATCCGGGTTATCAAACGTGTGTACAAAAATAAGTCAGTGCTGTTTAACTCTTTCTTTGTAAAGAGCAGAATTAAATTGACCATACACAGGCAACCTTCTACACAGCATTATTATATAACACATCACACATGATATGGAGCTTACTGATAACCAATTAGAATGTGCTGCTTTGCCTCTGAACATTTAGCTGAGAGCTCTGTACTGTTTTTCCATGATAAAATGTATTCACACATTAACAAGCCAAATTGTATAAAAATGCTGTAAGGATGAATTATAGGGGATGTATTTAATTGTTTAATTTGCTCAACTAACATTATATAAAATAATTTGGAGTTATTTCTTAGGGTGACAGGTCCGCTTTAAGTAGATATATATAGACACACCAGTTCCCCATTTTGGCTTGCAGTGTAATGCATTCCCTCCCCCACCTTGTTCTGTTACGAAGTGATGGATTCTGGGACTTGAAGTCCCTTTACTTAAAAAAAAAAAAAATCTGTGCGCAACCTACTATAGAAAACAGACTCACAATAAAAAAAGGAGAGGGCACAAAGTTTGTGCTATCTGTCGATTCAGGAAAATTGTGGAGCTACCACCACCTTTAAGCTGGGGTAATTCAAAGGTTCCCACTGTGGGCTATGTCAATATGTTGGAAAAGACAGAATCTTAACTCTTTGTCATAATGCAAACACAGTGGCACATGTTGATGCATTGCCACAATTATGTCAGGCACAACTTCTCCACATGACCGCAAATATGCTGGAAATTGTGGGGGTGAATGCTGCATTTTGGGTAAAAATCATGGCAAATTGTATATGACATTCCATTAACCATGTAAACCCTAGTAGTCAAAGCTGTACCTGTGTTGGGTCCAGTACAACGTAACAATGGACTTTCCTAAACATGTATCTTTTCTTTGGATTTTTTCAGGCTACTATTGATGGTATGATAGTATTACATATTTCCCATTTCCTTCTGTTTTCCTCTTTTAGAAAGCCAGATATATTGAAGGATCTGGCACCTGGGGCACAGCCCCCTTTCTTGCTGTTTGCTGGTGAAGTCAGAACAGACACCAATAAGATAGAAGAATTTCTTGAGGAGACATTGTGCCCACCCAAGTATGTAAAGGAATAAGCCACTGGGATAATTATGTACTTTGCATTATATCTGTCTGTTTAGTTACTATTTTGTATAATTTAACAATGCATATAATCTTACCAGATATCCTAAACTCGCGTGCCGAAACCAAGAATCAAACACAGCTGGACTTGACGTTTTTGCAAGATTTTCTGCCTACATCAAGAATTCCAATCCAGCACCTAACCAGAGTAAGTAGTAGTAAATGTTTGGGGCAGTGGAAATATAATGCAAGACAATTGAATGGGAAAAGATCTCTAAATCTGTTATTAATAAGGTTGGTTGCCCAAAAGAATGTTCCATCCATTTTCTTTTGTCCTCCACTGTGATATTTTTATCCCATAGAATGAGTTTTCTAAAACAGGCTTGCATTGATATATATCAGAGAAACATAAAAAATAAAAATCTTCCTAAAGGTCAAGGGATAGAACCATGCTTATACTGGTAGCAAATAGTGATAACTGTGCAGAAATAGAGAGACCCATGCAGAGTTCATTCTAGAAAAAAGAAGAGTGGAAAATATTGATCCAGTGGGGATAAATAAATAAACTGTGTACCTCTCCTGCCGTATTAAAATTTTGGCAGAATCTCATAGGACTGTGTGCTTTTACCACTGAAGCACACAGTCCTAACAGTTTCTAAAAAGAAGAATTCTAATAAAGGTGCAAGGTGGAGGCCAGAAGGGGGGGAAGAAAACTGCTATGGAATCAAAAGGAAATATTTTAAGGAAATAATTCAGCTGAATTCCCTTTGCAGCAGCTTAATATAGAAACCCAGAAGCAGACCAGTCCTGTGAAAGTGAAGATATTTGGTTTTAGTTGTGCCTTTAGGTGGATATTTCTCAAATCTTGATTTTCACATACTGGTGTCAGTGGCACTGTATATTTTCACTGTTCTCTACTCTTCTGTAGGTGATAACTGGCTTGCACACTCTGTGCATTCCTAGGGCTTTTTTAATCTGTACATATGGTGTACATTTCAGGACATTCTTTTTCCAAATCTTTATCCTACCAGAGCATTCTACACTGTCATTTCTTAATCACAACAACCCATTAAAGAGGGATTGGTAACTGATAAAGTTGGAGAGGATAAAGGAATGCTTACTTCCAAGTTTATGGGAAGAGATACAATACAGTGTGAATGCAGGATAAGGATTTGAATGTTGTTAATTGTACATTATAACTGTCCTGGTTAGTTATGGGGTGGGTACAAAAACATCCATATTAAGCTCTTCCATATTTTTCCACCATCTTTTTACTTCTTGCTTATGTTTTCTCTTGTCACTATTATAATTCTGAAGCTTCGTCTCATGTTTGGTAGCCAGATTTGCTGATTAGGTACACAGTGTTGTGTGTTATATGCAAATCTACTGCCCAGGTACCTGGGACTTTCCAGATAAGGAATCTTTCTGTAATTTTGATCTCCATACCTTAAGTCTACTAAAAATTAATTTAAACATCATTTAAACCCAATAGGATTGGTTTGCCTCCAATAGGGATTAATTATATCTTAGTTGGGATCAAGTACAAGCAACTGTTTTATTATTACAGAGAAAAAGGGAATAATTTTAAAAAAATAGAATTATTTGATTATAATGGAGTCTATGGGAGATGGCCATTCCGTAATTCGGAACTTTCTGGATAACGGGTTTCCGGATAAGAGATCCTATACCTGTATTGTTTTTGTAAGTCTCTTGAAGCATCTTTTGTCATTTTGGAACAGGGTAAGTCATTTTACATAGCCGTGCTTCATATGAATTAACTAGAATTTTAACCAGCCACCATATTAAGTCTCGGTATCAAAGGGTTATATAGGCAAAAGTTGTCCCTGTGATCCTATAGCACTAATTTGTATGACTGCTCACTAACTTTTTTTTACCCTACACAGCGTACTCTGAAAAAGCACTTATCCTATGGACTACTTTTTATCACTGCCATTTCATCTTATGTATTACCCAACCTCGCTTTTTTGTCTTCCTTATACTGGGTTCATTTATTTTCTCACATTGTCTTCCACCTTTATTTTAGGTGTGGAAAAAGGTCTTTTGAAGGCATTGAAGGTACTTGATATCTACCTTAACACTCCCCAAATAGATGAAATTGATGAGAACAGTGCAGAAGATGAGCCTGTCTCAAACCGCAAGTTCCTAGATGGTAATGAGCTGACACTGGCTGACTGCAACCTCCTCCCTAAGCTCAACATAGTGCAGGTGAGAAATGACGATGAACTCTCAAAAGGCAGAAAGAAGGCTGAACAGCAGTGTCTTCTGGGTAAACAATAAACATTGTCAAATTGGCTTTACTGCAGAAAACAGAGAAAACTATGGCTAACCCCAATCCTTACTGCCACTCAAGTGTGAATTTTTGTTTTAATCACAATATACCTAATGTGCAAATCCCATTCCTGTCAGTGCTACAGACCATAGGATAGTAATCAGCAAATTGCCATTTTCTCTTCTGGCATGTATCTTTAGCCGTAGTGTATAACGTATGAAAAGGCAGAGAGCAGTGCCAGATAAATAGTGAGAAATCAGGAAGCAGTTTAATCAACACAGTGCAGAAGGCAAGCAGAACAGAGAGGGCAGAAGGATAAAAAGCAGGATTGGGAGGTTTAGAACTGGAGAGCTTTCTTGGGGATGGCAAGTGGAGCAGGGTGGATGATAGGTGAGAGATGAAGGTCAGGAATGATAGGATGGAGAGTAATGATTGGATAATATGCAAGGACAGGAAATGTGACAAATGTAGACCAAAGTGGGGATAAATAAGGAAATAAAAGAGGAGAGTGAGTTCAGAGTGGTTACTTTGGTAGGAAATGTGTAGAGAAAAATGTAAAGCAGAAAGGGGAAGAAAAAATTATGATCCCAAAGGCAAACACATTATCCAGGCGTTTGGCCTAACTATGTACAGTGCATCTGCCTTCTCATAACTGTGCACCATAGTCATTGTGTATAGAACAGAAGGGTTCATTCACAATTGCCAGGTTAAAAATATCTTCACTTAAGGTGTTTAAGAAGAATGAAAGGATAACTAATGAATTAGAAAGGGAAGTTTGAGAACAAACTTCATGTTGGTTTGAAAAACGTGAAGTTACTGAATGAAATCTGATTGGCTGTTTTTCTTACCTTGGACCACAGTGATATAGTAAAAACCACTGTGCAAAGCTCAGGGACCCTGGTTTTAATAGTGTCTGAATGGCAGCAATTTAAATTTCCCCACTGAATGTCAACGAGTGACATCTGATTGGTGGTTGGTGGCTCTGCCCATTTTTTCTAACCTTGAGCTAAAGTTAAAGGGCACCCTGGCATAAATAGTGAGGATGACAGCATTTTATATTTAAGCCAATGAAATTCAATGGATGAAATCTGATTAGCTGTTAGAGGTCCAACCCACTTTTCCTATTTTTGAACTGCAGTCCCCCAGTGACCAACTCTGCAAAGTTTACTCGGGCATAAAAATTGTGGGACTGACAGCATTTTACATTTCACCATATATATATATATTTACTTTCAGTGGTGAAATGTAAAATGCTGTCCCTGACGAAAGCTCCTGTGTGGAGCTGAAACGTTGGTCACAATAAACCTCTGATTTATTCCATTCTTTTGATCCTGTGACTCCTTTGTGAAAATCCTGTGTGTGCCGTCACTCCAGCCTGTATACTATATATATATATATATATATCTACAATGTAACAACAGACACTCACGACAAAAAGGTTTTAAATGCCTGGGTGCAGTCCAAAGAAATAGATAATGTAGCAAAAGATTAAAGGTACCTCACTCACAGGGCTTGTTCAAAATACAAAGTAATTTATTAAAGGATAGTGTCTAACGTTTCGGCTACCACTGCAGCCATGTATGTATGTATGTATGTATGTCTGTATGTATATAATATACACAATATACACACACATACTATGGGGTAACAATTTAAAGGGGAAGGAAAAAAAGGGGTAGATTTCCTCAAAACATATAAATACAGTTTTGCTCCGGTTTTACTTTTTTCTTAGGTGGTATGTGAACACTTTCGGGGTTTCAAGATTCCAGCAGAATTTACTGGAATCCATCGCTATCTGCAGAATGCTTATAAACGGGAAGAATTTGCCAGCACTTGTCCTGATGCTGCTGAAATTGTACGTGCATATGCCGAGGTGGCTAAACCTCTAAAATAAAAAGAAAATAGAGGTCTCGTATTTAATAACATTGTAAAAATGCCTTGCTTCTATTTCTAAAAGAAGGCAGACCACCATACCAGGCCAGCTTGCTGTTTGGCATGGTCCTATTCTACCACTTTTATATTCTTCTCTATATAGGGAATGCTATTTCATTGCCCAGGGTCTATGACAGACAGCAGTCATTTTGATGGCGACATCTATCTCAGAGTTGTTTTTACTTGCTGAGGTTGTTGTCATTTATTGTCATTACTGACATATTATTCACCTACAATTAGAAAATCAATGTCAGCTTTATTTAAATTATAGATCACATTTTACCCACGGAATAGATCAGCAGAACATCACCTCCACACCTTCCTCTACTTGCTTAACCTAGACTGCAGTTATATTTTTTGTATTTAGTAGTGTGGGGCAAAGATTTAAATACCACATTGTCTTTTTCACTGCGTAATCTTGTATATTTAATTTACTGAGTACTACATGCTGAGTATTCATGTTTATATTAAAAGGAATTTTCTCCAAAAAATGTGTCCTGTTCAAAATTACTGCATGTAGGCTGCCTAGCAAAGTTCGTGATTTTTTTTATGAACAGCATTGAGTATGTGAAGGCGGAGTAGCCCTGGTCAAGCTGAAGGAAATGGAAAGAGCATAACTCCACAATACTTAAAACAATGAGGCAGTTAAAATACGTTAGTTTATTATTCAGTGTTTGGAACTTCCAGACCATACACTTGGGCTCAGTACTGTACTCGTTATTATTGCTAGGTGCTTGGCAGAAAAAAATATCTATAAGAAGTAAGCAACGCATGGGTTAACAAAGGACAGTGGGATATAGTAACCTTAGTTTGGATAATGGTGTGTTGCAGATTATGCATTTTTTTATTTCTAGGGCTAAAATAGAGTAAGCAAGAGTAGGGATGATATCAGTATACTCCCCAGAGTTGATTTCTCTGCTGTGCCAGCATTGCAGAGATCAGTGTCACAGCAAGTATTGTGAAAGGTCACATTTATGCCAAGCGTACTTCTTTGGCCACTTGTGTCACACAGACTGCTTATGGCACAGCTCCTCTCATGCAGAACAAACTGGAAGTCACCTGTGGAAGAAATTAACATCACTGAAGCCCAATAAAGACAGTGTGTGTGCTTTTTTGTAAACCAGAAACTATGCACATGTCATAGTTAGCCCTGATACCTGCTAGGAACACCATAATTAAATAGCAAGGTGTTACCTTACCTTACAAAAGTCAGTAAACCTATAATCCCTGTAATATGCCCAATAACAGGTTGGCAACTTCTGTTCAAGTCATCACTGTCACACCCAACATCTAGTATAAGATAAAGTGGAGTTCTGTCTCTGACTCTGTATAAATATATAAAGGGATCATATAATAACCTTTCTAATGTTTTATTTACCAGTAGGTCCTTCCAACGGACACGAGGGCACCCACTTCGTTTAGAAGAAGGGAGGTTCCATTTAAATATTCGGAAAGGATTTTTTTACAATGAGAGCTGTGAAGTTCTGGAATTCCCTCCCCGAATCAGTCGTACTGGCTGATACATTATATAACTTTAAGAAGGGGCTGGATGGATTCTTAGCAAGTGAGGGAATACAGGGTTATGGGAGATAGCTCTTAGTACTAGTTGATCCAGGGACTGGTCCGATTGCCATCTTGGAGTCAGGAAGGAATTTTTCCCCTCTGCGGCAAATTAGAGAGGCTTCAGAGGGGTTTTTTGCCTTCCTCTGGATCAACTAGCAGTTAGGCAGGTTATATATAGGCATTATGGTTGAACTTGATGGACGTATGTCTTTTTTCAACCCAACTTACTATGTTACTATGTTACTTCCACAGCAGCTCTTGCCACTTCACACCACTGTAAAGGGTCGCTGTAATTCAAGGGAGATGGACAATGTCTGCACTGTAGTGAGAGCCACAACATACTAAGGTTGGGAATCAGGTGCTGTGTATTAGAATTCTAATGTGTAGTTATACAGTGCCAAAATAAGATTTTAAGAATTTAAATTGATTATTAGGCAGCATATGAATCTCTGAACACTTGGGTTTTGGGATGCCTCCAGTAAATTATAAACTCTGGATCAGATCTCCTAAATCTGTTTTTCTCTTCACCCACTCCCTAATTCCTTTCTTCATTTGCCTGCTGGACAGCGCTAGCAATGAAGGTACTGGGATGATATCTAACTGGTGGCTGTGTTGTGAAACAGTATCCCACTCTTATGAACTACATATGCCAGTTAATTTTCCTCTGCAGTTATAGGGATATAAAATGAATATGATTTATGTTAATGTGATTTGGTGCTCTAAGCAGTTAAGATTCAGCCAAATCAGAATTATGCAAAAAAAGTTGTGATACAGTTGCATCCCTAAAATAAATCCTTATAAATGTAAATGGTTCTTATGGTGACTTGGCCTTCAACACTTTTCATGACCATATAAAGACACAATACTGGTTTGTAATAACCTTATTTAACAACAGGGGATGTATTATTCCCTTTATTAATAACACATCATGGTCAGTATCTGTGCACCATTTTGAATGGTCAATATAATGAAGCGGTGTTACTTGGCACTTTCAAATAACTTTCTATATGCAGCTATTGTGCTTACCTTTTCTCCCAGTGGCTGTAGAGGTGAGACATCTTTCAGAGGGAGGGCAGGAAACTGGGAATTTTAAGCATTCCAGAGGTGAAATTGTTGGAAAAAGACAAGTGTAACATTTCAAAGAGTTTCCTGCAAAATAAAATTTTTAAAGTTAAAAAGTTCCAACTTAAGTTTTCTTTAGAAAGCTGTGTTTAAGCACACCCTGCTTATTATATTATATACACAAATTTATCACAATGGATGAATCACCAAGGATTTTCCTGTTCTGCTGAGTAGATTTAAACATGCAGTTCATGTTCCTGTTCTGTTCCTAGATCGAGAGGCCACACAGTTATCCCAGCTATCTCTCTTACTTCTATTCCTCTTTGATACCTGGTGTTTCTTATTCCTGTTGCACTACAGAAGGGACTGCTATCTCTTATTCCAATATTTCTTCAGATACCCCTATTCCCCTACAGAATACCTAGGTAGCTTTCATTGCTACTCCACTAAAACTTAATAGTATAATAATATTGCTTGTTCCCCAATAAGATTCACAGATATCTTGATAAAGGGACTGAAATGTCGGTTGTACATGCAATTATAATACACTAATATCTATTTGAACCATAAGACCCTTGGTGCTGGTTGTGTTTGATTCGGTATCTATATGGTATTCTGTGAACAGGGGCAGCTACATGGTAGCAATCTTTGGGGTGTGGTGCTGTCGTGTGGACTCTCTTTTATTTATATATATATATATATATTTCTATATCGTACATCTCTATAAGATTCCCAGCAAATCCCTATAGCAGTCATTTTTGTATATTTTTGCTTGGAGCACCCCTTTTAGGTTAAGCTTCTTTTTCAGCCCCACCCCAGGCCTAACAACACTGATTTATATAATTATCTTTCTATAATTTCAGAAACACCCAGGACAAAAAAAAATCACCAATAATCTTATTATAACAGAACTGCCTGGATTTTGAGGACAAAAAAAACAAACAAACATTCATCCCAAATCTCCCCCAAGCTGGCCTTCAGGCTAGGTCTCACCAATAAATTGTTCTGCTTCATTCCAAAATAGGTTATACACCATACTTACCACTCTGCATTAGTAGCATTAATGATAAAAAGATGGTTGAAGTGTTCATTTCTGTTTCTGCAATTCCAAGCTTTTTCTGTGCATGTGTGTGTCTGTATTGCTTCCTCTTATATGAGTTACTCTCTCACTGTAATTATTAGCCTCCTTCTACCAGTTAACAGTAATCCAATTTTGTTATGCTTCTAAAATCAGGAAATTGTATTAAGTCTGCAGCCTAGCATTATGACAGGGGAAACATCAATTAGAGTCAGAATATAACTCAGTTCAGGAAGGACCAAGTGTGATGAAAGGCAGGGTGTATTGACAGCACTTTAGACTTTACTATATTTGCAGTGGCATTATGTAAATCCACTCACTGGCTCATTGCATCTTAAATTCAAACTAGTCACGGTTACATTCAAAACCTTTAATAATAGTGCTTCTTCCTAGATCTTATTCATCCTGTCCTTCTTGTCCCCTGTACTCCGCATCTTACCACCTTCTCTGCATTGTCCGGTTAGACATATCTCCTTCTCCAAGACCTTTTCCCTCCAACAACATTCTATTATTTATCTAACCTTTAGACTGTAATCCCATGTGAACAGAGGACTTAAACTTTTTGTGTTTTTTATATTAGTATAATACTAAGAAAGACTGCATAACTGCTGGTGCTATATAAATACATTTTTATAATATGGAATGCATATTTTTCATCTGTATACACAAGTGAATATTTACAAACAGAAAGTAAATTGCAGTGCAAATGTCAAAACTACATCAGTCAGGTATGTCAGTGCTACCCAGCCTCGGGTTTCCCAATAATTTTAGATGTACCTTGTTAACAGTTTAAATTTTATTAAAATGGTGACATTACAGAATGATATCTGTGAAGCTTGTGGGCAAAAAAATGGCTACTGAAGTCTCTTGCAGGGCAATGTGCATATGGTGCATTTTGTCATGGGCTGTGTGCTCCCTCCATTTCCTTTTCCATTAAAAGAACAAAAGCATTTATGCATTACAATACCCCCGCTCTTAGGTGCAAGCTGTACCTTTAATACATTTATCAATACTGGGCATATTTGCAGTGCAGTAACCCATAGCAACCAAACAGGAAGTAGTTTTGATTAATCTGCTCTAGGTAAAGTACTGAAAGCAAATCTCTGATTGATTGCTATAGGTTAGTGCACTGAAGCAAATTTTCCCGGTTGTATTCAATGTTCCCCTGTACTGAAATTTTTGGTGGTCAAGTATTTTTTTAGTACAGCATTCTGCAGACATCTGGTGCCCCCAGACAGTTCCTTAAGAGTTTTAAATGTGAGCACTGTGATAGTCTGTCTGCCTTTTTATTGTATGACAGTAACAGTAATTAGCATTTATACAACTTTCTGTTTAACCCCACCATACAGCGGACCTCCAAGTGAAGGTTATAAATGGTGTGTATGTATGTGTTTATGGACTGTCTAAAGGTGGCCATACACGAGCAGATCCGCTCGCTTGGCGATGTCACCAAGCGAGCGGATCTTCCCCCGATATCCCCACCTACGGGTGGGCGATATCGGGGAGCATTTAGGTAAAAAAAAAAATAATCCGATCGTTTGGCCCTGGGGCCAAACGATCGGATTATTTGGGCAGCAATGGTGCAGTCAGATCTGGGGCGGCATCAACGCGCTGATGGGTCCCCGATCCGACCGGATTTTCTAACCTGGCCGATCGAGATCTGGCCAATTTCAGGCCAGATATCGGTCGGCCAGGCCGCTCTGCTCTCCCCATACACGGGCCGATTAGCTGCCGAATCGGTCCAAGGGACCGATATCGGCAGCTATAGTCGGCCCGTGTATGGGGACCTTAACACTCCTCCCGGATGTAGAGGGCTGTTAAACATTACCAAGTTAATCCTAGGTCTGTTTCCATTTAAATCAGGTATGACCGGATCCCTTTAGGTAATACTGGGAGTTGGAAAACAGTTGTACCTCAGTAGAAATTACATATAATAAATTAAGTGCAGCGACTTCCTGTGACTGGATCCTTTACAAAGTAGACACAGAGGAGTACGTTGTTAAGTTGCTCATTGTTAAGGCCCATTTACAAAGCACAGCCACAGCAGGTGTCAAGCTGTCCTGCTAGTCTGTTTGGCCGAATTGTGCTAGTGTTCTTATTGGTGCTGGGAAACCCTGGGTCTAACACCCCCTCAAAGATGAGGGTAGCCCCAGGGTTACCACAGAAGCCTGTACCAATATTAGCAGTGTACTTGCACATAAAGAATTTTTATGTAGATGTAATTTTGACATCAAATATTGAAAATGACTATATACCAACATCAAAGTTTTCATTGTAATTGCCTCAGATCCCCAGTGAAGCACAAGAAACGGAATTGCATGCGTTTGAATGCATCAGACGCAATTGCACCAAGTGCAAGTCCCCCTGGTTATACATCTCCCAGGAACAGCAATTGCATGTGTTTTAATTCATCAGATGCAATTGCACGAAGTGCAAGTCCCCCTGGTTATACATCTCCCAGGAACAGCAATGATTGCTGGGGAATAAATACAATATGGAGGCTGCAAATGTGTGTATGATTACATGGACAGCACACTGAATAGTTTGTGTATTTAGTTGAGCAATATGAAGATATTTTGTGACATTGCTTTTAAATCTTCTGTACATGCATGCAGAGTGGGGTGGATTCAAAAACAAAAGTGCCTTTGTGTAGGCAGAGCATTGAGAACTATGAAACAGTAAGCAGAGACAATGCTGTGAGTCAGTCGTGCAGGAAACGTAGTGAGTGGTGAGAGCCAGAGGGCAATAAGCAGTGAAGCACATTTAGCACAGAAGCAGCAGGAGCTTATGAAAAGCAAGGGGCAGAATTCTGTGCAGTTAGGATGGGAATATATTTGAGTAGGTTCACTTCGTATTTTTTTATTTTTGCTAAAGAGAAGTATATCTAGAAAAAGAATTCAGTTCAGGATAGCATTTAGAATCATGTGCACAGGCTGCTATAGACAGCTACAGAGAAGCAAGCAATGATAGGATTTGCTGCAAGGACACTTGGCCACAGCAAGAGTGATAGAACTTTGCATAGCCAATTTACTAATCCAGGTACCATATCCATTAGTGAGGTATTTTCAATTGACCACTAGATTATTTAAGGCTAATTGCTAACTGGGTGCTGTGGATTACAGGTATCAGATCTGTTAGCCAGAAATCCGTTATCCAGAAAGTTCTGAATTATGGAAAGGCCATCTACCATAGACTCCATTATAAGCAAATCTAATTTTTTTAAAAATTATTCCCTTTTTAAAATGGCACCTTGTACTTGATCCCAAGTAACATAAAATTAATCCTTACTGAAGGCAAAACAATCCCGTTGGGTTTAATTAATATTTAATTTTTTTTTTTTTTTTTTAGCAGAGTTAAGGTATGGAGTTCCAAATTACATATCCGTCCCATACCCATACTGCACATTTTTTTGCAGATGTGTGGTTTTATTGATCAGTGAAGGAGGAAAGAAAACTTCATGCTGACTGGGTGCTGAGAAGCGCTGAGAGTTGTAATGGCAGAACAGTAGATGGAGAGCAGAGAGGGTATTATTTTTTGGCTGTTTATTAAGCAGCATGCCTCTCCTCGTGCTTGTCACAGGACATGTGGGTTTCATCCAGTATTTCTTATTGGATAAAAAAGATTGTTATGCTTTCTTATTTTCCCAGTCAATTCATTATTACTGCTCCTCTATTTAATGTATCCTTACTATTCTGAACCTTTATTTAAACCCTTGAGCCACATTTAAATGGAAAAAAGTGTAGGTGAGTAACACAAGCATGTAAAAGGTTCCTGAGTGAGCCAATAAGAGCTATAATTGGCTACTTAATAGCCCCTTTATGGACTTGCAGCCTACAGAAGGCTCTGTTTGGCATTATACTTGGTTTTGAGCAAAACTTGACCAAACCTTGCCTTCTTACCAGAAATTCAAAAATAAGCACCTGCTTAGAGGCCACAGGGAGCAACATCCAAGGGGATGGGGAGCAACATGTTGCTCATGAGACACTGGTTGAGGATCACTGCTTTAATCCATGTAATATTACCATCTCACTATTCTACCCCTTGATCATGTTGGATCTCTCCAAATTGCTTCTCCACCACTTCCAGCCTGTTATGTAGTAATTTAATTGAATCCAGCCTTCAAATCATATGACAGCACTTTATTGCATTTCTATTAACACAGAAGGGTTTGTCATCAGCAATAGCAAAAGTGAAAAGGCTGTAACTGAGCTAAGAAGTGCACAATAACCCTTTGTGTGGAAGGATCAGTGAGCACTGAAATATTTGTTAAAATGTGTGCATAAATATACCAGTATGTATTAGCTAAAGATAACCCACACAACAGCTGGAGGGTCACAGTTTGATTCTTATCTATGAAAAAAATTATTTCTTTTTGTACTGTAATCTCCCCTTAAAATGTTCCCTGGCCTTTCCTGCAGTCTGCACCCCCAAACCCTCCCATTAACCTTTTCTTCCAGTTTTCTTTTCTATTCACATTTCTTCTATAGCGTTAAATTTTTCTTCTTCATTTTCACTCTCCTTCTTCTTTTTATGTCTCTTTTCTCCTTTCCCTTTTTTACCTTTTACCAAATCCCTGCACTGGCATTTCTCCACCCACATAAACTGACGGGTAACCACTTTAGAAGAAAGGGGGCACTTGAAGGACACGGAGCGTGTCTCTGTCTCTGAGGGAAAACACTTCCTCCCATCAGAGCATAACCCACAGAATTTGGGACGCAGAGGACGCTGTGTGTGACATCCACGGTGATTCAGCTTGAGAGGTTCTGACCAGCGCAAGACACGATTGCAATTTTTGGTGATCTTCAGAAGCTAAGAGAAGGAAGAGAAAGAAAGATGAGCTGTGAAGAAAGAAAATAAAAACAGTCCCACCTGCTTCAGTCTCAGCTGATATATTTTTATTTGTTAGGGGGTCAAAAAGAACAATGGTATCATTAAGTTAACTCACAACAATTATCCAAGCAACTTAGGCTATCAAAAGTTTGACCTTATAGAATGAAATATCTGTGTCCTAAAGGTAGTTGACTCGCCAGTTGAGTACAAGGCTAGTGGAACACTAGTGCTTGCTCAGTCTGCATAGAAACACAGGCAAGCCGTTTCATGCCAAATTCCCGTGTTTGCTTGCACCCAGGCCGATGCAAAAGCTCTGGATGCAGGCACAAGCAAAGGCTTTTTTCAGCATAGGGGAACATTAGAATCCACCCAGTGTGACATCACTCTTATTGTTGTGTGTTCATGTCTGCCTGTGACGAAAGGCATGGATGGATTTTGGCACAAAAATGCATGAGTTCACGTTATCACTCCATATATACCCTGACAGGTGGATGCTGTGCTGAGTTTTGCACTTGCATTTTAAAATCCAGTTAAAAAATAAATGTACCCTCAGGTATCACAGAGAGGTGAATTATTAAAGGGGTTGTTCACCTTTAAATTAACTTATAGAGTGCTATTCTGAGACAATTTGCAATTGGCTTTAATTTGTTATTATTTAGGGGTTTTAAGTTATTTAGCTTTATGTTCAGCAGCTCTCCAGTTTGGAATTTTAGCAGCAACTTGGTTGCTAGGGTCCAATTTAACCTAGCAACCAGGCAGTGGTTTGAAAGAGAGACAGGAATATAAATAGAGGAGGGCCTAAATATAACATAAGTAATAAAAAATGTAACAATAACACTGTAGCCTCACAGAGCAAAGGTTTTTGGCTGATGGGGTCAGTGACCCCTATTTGAAAGCTGGAGTCAGAAGTGGAAGGCAAATTACTCAAAAACTATAACAAATAAAAAATGAAGACCAATTGAAAACTTGCATAGAAAAGGCCATTCTATAACATACTAAAAGTTAACATGAAGGTGAACAACCGCTTTAAATGGGTTACGCATAAAACAAATGAAAAGAGCAGCCTTCACATGTGTTCTGTAACATTCTGGTCTGAAGCCTTCTAACTTAAACTTCAGACCATCCACTCAGCCTTGGGAGTACCACCAAGCTCAGAACTGTATCTCTGCTCCTGTCTCTGTTTCGACTTTGTCTTTTGCCTTGCTATGCCTCCCCACGCCATACTTTTCACAATCTTATAATCAAATCGATATGTTCCTTGCTTCCCTTCTTTCTTACCGTGTAGTTTCCTATGGAATACTCCCCTTTGCAGGGTCTGATCATGCACAATCTCTTCTCTGCTCTGGAAGTGCAACTTTCCTTGTCATACTTTATTCTTAATGACTGCCCAAACCCACAGGAACGGGAGCATGGTGTCCACTCTGTTGGATCCTTATTGCAAGTTATTGGTTTGATAACCATCTCTCTGTCTTTGCTGACATCTGTAAATAAATAAAAAAAAGAGAAAAAGATACTGCCATTTAACATATTGAACTGGACTGAAATATATTCATGTAGGACTATTGGTCCATTCAATATCACAGCTAGAAAGAGCCTTGACAACTAACTTGACATTATTCACTACTACTACATCCCTAACAAAACTAGGGAAAGTACATGTTTATATGCACCACTTCTTAAGAAATGCTAATATATGAATGAAGGCACAAAAACAGAGTCACAAGACCAACAGAAAGCAGACATGGTCCTAGTTTTAAAAAGGAAGTAAATTTTAAATTAGCTCTCATGAACCTGAAAGTTTAATTTCTGTAACAGAAAAGGTTATTATGGATTTTGGTTAGCTTATACACCTTTGTGACACTGACGTGAACTGCAATTTTAACAGCATGAGATAACTAGAGGTTAATAACAATTTAAAAAATATATATATTTTGGTTAATGCTATAACTCCAGAATTCAGTGTTTAAAAATTAGGGCCTTGCCTTCTTATGTTGTGGTCCCACAACAGTACCTCAGGCATCCCCGTAATTTGTCTTAAAATCTCATACCATGAGATCTGGGAGAAATACTTAGGAGCTGTCATTTACCAAAATTGGACACATTTGGCAGTAACCTATATCCAGGGGCAGAACTAGTGGTAGGTAACAGAAGCATAATGGGGAGGGGGGGCACAGCTCCTGGTGCAGACACAACCAAAAGATTTTTTGAGAATAGGCACAGTTTCTAGGCCTGCGGTTATCTGGCCCATATGGGATCAACCTTAGCCCACTGCGGATTCAGGCTGAGTCTGCTAGTCTTCTTGAAGCATCTCTCCTGCTTAAAGCTAAAGGCTAATGCCACTCGGGGGCTGATTTCCGCCTGCGGAAACCAAAGGTCGAGAATCAGCCCCAACAATTACCACACAATGGTTCTGGGTGCAGGCAAAGAAGAAAGCTAATATCAGTGTTGGGGCTGATTAAAAGCCTGTGCTTTAAAACCAATCTCCTGGAATTAATCATAGCAAAAAACATGGCACATAATCTGCAAGCCTCCAACTAACTTAAGTTAGTGAACACTAGGGTCAGAATTAGGGTTTCCACATGTCCGGACATTCTGGTTTTTAAAAGGGTTGTCTGGGTCAGAACCAAGCAGGACTCTTCTAGACTGAAGCGGCAATTGCCCAATCACTGATCGCAATGTCCCCACCCTGTGACGTCACCGCTCACACCCCTCACACCCCTGTCCAGATTTGATAAGAGGGAAATGTGGTCTCCCTGGTCAAAATGCAATGTGCTACTACAAAAAATTCTGTTGTATAAATTGAAGTGTGATTTCTAAAAAAAAAAAAAAAAAATAATAATAATAACGTAGAGCTGCCTTTGGTAAAATCATGTGACAGCAATAAGTATACAAAGAACAAACAGAGCGCATACACAATACAAAATTATGCAAAAAATATGCATTGAGTTGGAACACTGGTCATTATCCAATTATACTGTGCAGAAATAACACATAAAAATAATAAAGATTGCTGAGATACAAAATAACTGAATATTCTTTCAGGAAAGCACATGACATTTCTAAGCAATGCTCCAGAGACCCTGTAGTTACTACAATCCTCAGTTCAAGGATCTATATAAAGATACTTTTATTTACTAAAATATTTTTTACCTCATCCAGTAACAAATTACAATTTATTTAAACATTCTGCAGTAAAAACTAACTAACTGCTGTTCTGTTCTTAAGCTGGCTATACACATACCGATAATATCATACAAAAACCTAGTTTCTTATGATTTTCAGGCCGTGTGTGGGCTCCGAATTATCGTTCCAATAATTTTCGTACCATGCTGATCGTTGTTTAGTTGATTGTATCTGCGAATGTATTGTGTATCTGACTATATACAGTGGTGTGAAAAACTATTTGCCCCCTTCCTGATTTCTTATTCTTTTGCATGTTTGTCACACTTAAATGTTTCTGATCATCAAACACATTTAACTATTAGTCAAAGATAACACAAGTAAACACAAAATGCAGTTTTTAAATGAGGGTTTTTATTATTTAGGGAAAAAAAAAATCCAAACCTACATGGCCCTGTGTGAAAAAGTAATTGCCCCCTGAACCTAATAACTGGTTGGGCCACCCTTAGCAGCAATAACTGCAATCAAGCGTTTGCGATAACTTGCAACGAGTCTTTTACAGCGCTCTGGAGGAATTTGGCTCACTCATCTTTGCAGAATTGTTGTAATTCAGCTTTATTTGAGGGTTTTCTAGCATGAACCGCCTTTTTAAGGTCATGCCACAACATCTCAATAGGATTCAGGTCAGGACTTTGACTAGGCCACTCCAAAGTCTTCATTTTGTTTTTCTTCAGCCATTCAGAGGTGGATTTGCTGGTTTGTTTTGGGTCATTGTCCTGCTGCAGCACCCAAGATCGCTTCAGCTTGAGTTGACGAACAGATGGCCGGACATTCTCCTTCAGGATTTTTTGGTAGACGGTAGAATTCATGGTTCCATCTATCACAGCAAGCCTTCCAGGTCCTGAAGCAGCAAAACAACCCCAGACCATCACACTACCGCCACCATATTTTACTGTTGGTATGATGTTCTTTTTCTGAAATGCTGTGTTACTTTTACGCCAGATGTAACGGGACACGCACCTTCCAAAAAGTTCAACTTTTGTCTCGTCGGTCCACAAGATATTTTCTCAAAAGTCTTGGCAATCATTGAGATGTTTTTTAGCAAAATTGAGATGAGCCATAATGTTCTTTTTGCTTAAAAGTGGTTTGCGCCTTGGAAATCTGCCATGCAGGCCGTTTTTGCCCAGTCTCTTTCTTATGGTGGAGTCGTGAACACTGACCTTAATTGAGGCAAGTGAGGCCTGCAGTTCTTTAGATGTTGTCCTGGGGTCTTTTGTGGCCTCTCGGATGAGTTGTCTCTGCGCTCTTGGGGTAATTTTGGTCGGCCGGCCACTCCTGGGAAGGTTCACCACTGTTCCATGTTTTTGCCATTTGTGGATAATGGCTCTCACTGTGGTTCGCTGGAGTCCCAAAGCTTTAGAAATGGCTTTATAACCTTTACCAGACTGATAGATCTCAATTACTTTTGTTCTCATTTGTTCCTCAATTTCTTTGGATCTTGGCATGATGTGTAGCTTTTGAGGTGCTTTTGGTCTACTTCTCTGTGTCAGGTAGCTCCTATTTAAGTGATTTCTTGATTGAAACAGGTGTGGCAGTAATCAGGCCTGGGGGTGACTACAGAAATTGATATTGAAATTGATAAACCACAGTTAAGTTATTTTTTAACAAGGGGGGCAATCACTTTTTCACACAGGGCCATGTAGATTTGGAGTTTTTTTTCTCCCTTAATAACGTAAATCTTCATTTAAAAACTGCATTTTGTGTTCAATTATGTTATCTTTGACTAATAGTTAACGGTTTTTGATGAGCAGAAACATTTATGTGTGACAAACATGCAAAAGAATAAGAAATCAGGAAGGGGGGCAAATAGTTTTTCACACCACTGTATTTGGGGGACCTACAATGGAAGTCACTTTTGTACGATTGGTGTCTGCCAACTATTTCATGTTCAGAATATTCTCCGATTTGTATTTTATGGGCTTTAATTCAATTTCAGTCTGAATGTTAGTTTCAGATGGTTGCTTTTAAACGTACGACCAATATCCGAACGTTCCTCGGAAGAAAACTAATATCAGAATGTGTATGGCCACCTTTTACAGCCTGACTTGTTGGATTCTATGGCAGAAGAAAGCAGATAAGTAAACCCTAGCTGCTATATTTACAGAATGTAAGGTTACTGACTATTCAAGCTCAACATCTTCAAAACAAGCTATTTAATCAGAATACAAGCTGTTATATATTACATAATGTCATGTAAAAGGAAGGATAAAGCTTACAGCACTGAAATAAAGAAACTTCCATTCCAGTAGAATTTTAGTTTCATTGCTTATAACAACCTACAGCATTAAACTGCTGTTATCAGCATGAGAGAACGAGTGTCAGATATTAAAAAGAACCTCTAAAAGACCTGCTATTATGTTGTAATTAAAATGCACCCTGAAGAATAACTAGTAATAATTAGTAATTAGTAACCAGCAAATAAATTACTGATTTATAGAAGGAGAGCTGTTAGCAGCACACAAAGGGGGTTATTTTGCCGCTTGTATGACTGAAGTACCTATTAAAAACTATTCAGTAATGTAGAAATTCAGATTTGGTTCAAGATTTTACAGAATCGAAAGTTTTTATTCTCAGGTAAAGTGAACCTGTAGTTAACTCCACCTCCAGCTATCAGTGGGATCAGGGTGGTTGAAGCTGAACAACAGCAATATGAATACCCATGTATAGGACCTGTTATCCAGAATGCTTCAGACCTGGGGATTTCCAGATAAGGGATCTTTCTGTAATTTAGATCAGTGTACCTTAAGTCTGCTAAAAATAATTTCAACATTGAAAAAAAATAAAAGGATTGTCCTGCCACCAATATGGATTAATGCATTTTAGTTAGGATAAAGTACAAGGTACTGTTTTATTATTATTATTATTATTATTATTATTATTATTAAAAAGAAAATTATTTTAATTATTTGCTTAAAATGGAATCTACAGGAGATGGCCTTCCTGTAATTTAGAGTTTTCTGGATAATGGGTTTTCTGCATAAAGACAGGCTTGTCAGCAAGACCCCAGAAGCAAGTGACTTTCAAATGCGCATAGTCACAGTAAATGAACCTTAAAGGAGAACTAAACCCTAAAAATGAATATAGCTAAAAATGCTGTATCTTATATACTAAACTTTTTGTACCAGTCTAAAGTTTCATCATTTCAATAGTAATGATCCAGGATATCAAAAATGTCACAGAGGGTCACCATCATTGAATGTGTCTGCAACACTCGCATGCTCAGTGGGCTCTGAGCGGCTGTTGAAAAGCTAAGCTTAGGGGTTGTCACAACTTATTAAGTAGAAAATGAGTTTGGCCTGTAATATAGGCTGATGCTACAGAGCTAATTATTACTGCACTGGTTACTGAGCTGCCATGTAGTCATTATCTGTAATTATGAATCAGCCTTATATTGTGACATTTATATTCTATATAACCAGTATATTGTGAGTCGGTCCCTAAGCTCAGTAACTGACAGCAGCACAGAGCATGAGCAGTGAATCAGTAAAAAAGAAGATAGGGAGTTACTGGGGCATCTTTCGAGGTATTTCTTCAGTTAAGCTTAAGTTCTCCTTAAATGTCTTTTTTGCACATTTATCTTTGTGCATCTCAAAAGAAAACATAAAAAGAAAGGCTTCAATAACTTGCATAAGTGAGAGAAAGGACAGAAAAATTGTAATGATACCAAAAACAAGAAAATATATTTTTGAAGAATTACAATAAAGATGTATAATTAGAGCAAAATATACATAATGAAGCATGCTAACCCCTACATATCTGAGCTTTAATGTCATATACAGCTAACAAATAAAAGATTAACTGAACCAAAAGATCTTTTTCTGTCATAATGTTAATCTAAGTCTTTACAAAATATAGTGCCATGTACCTTTGCACACTCCTGGCTTCCCCTGCAAGTCTGGATATTCACAGCTAAGGTTCTGATTTGGATTGCATGGTCTTAGTCCATCACATATGGCACCTTCTTCCTGGGCACACACCTCGCATCCGCAACCACAGGTATCCAGGATTTTTTCTGCTTTCACAGAGCATATGTCATTCACTGGGCATACACACCTATGGGGACAGCCCTAGAGTGGAAAGGGAAATTAGCAGTTTAACATCAGTCATATAATGATAATTTTCACAGTGAAATATATATTTAAAATGTCTATACAATTAATGCAAATATTTTGTTGTTTATATTAATGAGAAGATACCCTTCAATGCTAACTCTAAGGGGTACCTCTATGCATCATAATTCATAAATCTCCAGCACCATCCCATTTTATATAATCTAGGCTCAGTGCTCCTTGCCCACAGAATGATATCCATCCCTATTACTTTTGCCTGCAGCCATATGTTCATTCCTAAATCTAAATCCTTTTACTTATGCTTTAACACTAAGGGGGCCATTTACTAACGTTTGTATTTTTTCCCTGTATTCGTATGTTTTTGCACTAAAGCAAGATTGTTTTTGCAAAAAAATTTAAATTTTTCGCCATTTATTTTGCGTCAAAACCAGAAAATACACAAATGTAAAAATACACCATCTAAAAGCTGTGGAGGTCACGTAGAAGTCAGTGAGAGCTGTCAATGGCAGTATATTTGCAGTCCTTTTACTTTGGGGTATTCAGGTTTTTTGTATTTTTTGGGGGGAGCTATTAGTGTTATTTAAGTGATGTAAATTCACAATAAGAGGTTTTTCACATTTTTTAATGCATTTTGGCATCCAAGTTTTTTTATTATTAAATAAATAAGGAAACATTTGTGCCTTTCTTATTTGTGAGTTTAGTCCAAGTAGAAAAAAACTTTTAAAACTACACAAACTCAAATTTTGATAAATCTGCCTCCAAAGGGGCCTATTTATTATTAATCCTCCATTGGGACTGGGTCATTAAATGTAAGTGAGCTCTTCATCTTGTTTGAGTTTTATAACATTGATGCATCAATTTTTTCATGGCCACATTTCTTCCCAAGAATAAAGAGCTTGCCAAGTTACTAGTGTCAAGCTTTATATTTTCTGAAAATACACAATGTTAAAAATAAGATTACCATGGAAAAAAATCAATCATGGAAAAAATGCTAGCACGCTATAGAATTTTCTTGCACTTTATTACATCAAAGAACCAATCCCAACACACAATACAAAATCTGCCTCTCTACGTTTGCAAATATTAACCATATTTTTAATACAGAAAATAAATCATAAAAACGTACCTGTTTATCTCCGAAGACAAATTCAAAATTTAACAAAGTCAAACCTAGGATAAAGTTACACAGCTCCATATTTGCTTAAAAATGATCAGAGTGTTCTGCAGTATGGATATAAAGCTGCAAGGGAAGCTTGGGTCAGGGTTAATATGGGGGTATGGCATTTTAATATGGTGATTTAAAAATAAAGCATGTCTGGAGGTTGAGATAAAGATAGAGGAAACGGATATTTGCAATGTGGATATTGGCGTTTTCCTGGAGACAGTTTACTCAACTGGCTCCTTATATAGAAAGTGTAATTCTTACCAAAATGTTTTAAACTTTTTGTGAATGTTATTGCAACTGAAAGCAGTATTTGTTTATCCTTTGTGTCCTCTGGTTCTGACTCCTGGAACAATGCAACAGGTTGGTTCTACTCTGTCACTTAGCAGGCTTCTGCTTCATTCTTTCAGCAGGCAGAAGTATAAGTACACAGCATATAAACAGTCAGATAGGCACTGCTGTCTATGTCACTTTTATAAATCACCATTTCTATTTAATGTAATTGGAGATATACTTATAAAGCATTATGCCAAAATGTGGAGAGTCCCTTTAATAATGCATCTTCTTACAAAATCAGTAGTTACATAAAGCTAGAAAAAAATAAAGCTTCACAAAATATATTGTTAATACTGTAGGGGTTCTTAACAGGGTTGGATTTATCAGAAAATATTTCCTTTGGGTTTACTTATCTAAACTACCAGAAGATGCAAAATGAAAAATGTATTTTAATAGTACAAAGGAAGTGTTTTTCACTGAGATAAATAGTTTTTTTGTGTCACATGTAGACAGATCATTCAGTAATATGTTTTAGATCAGTTTGTGAGTGCATGCTAGTACATTTAGAATTACTCATCTCAGCAATATCATCATCAGTTACCTGGTCAGTCCCTATATTTATATGAGGGATAATGTACATTGTTAGACCTAAGGATAGGAAATGTCAGAGAGGAGTTCCATTCTTCTCTTAATTTTTCTTATACTTAAAGTAAGATGTTCATAATGTCTTGCAATAAAATGCAAACTTCATTTTTAAGCAACAGTGGCTGGGGGCAGACATGGAGGAAAAGAAGTTAGAGGAAAGGTGTCCATGCCACACAGTATGGGACGTCAGAAGCATAGGCGGAGGGTGACTTTTTTGTTTGGGGAGGCTAAAGATGGGCCATACTGAGTCTGACCTATAGCTACTGTGGATTCGCTGCTGGTGTAAAAAATGAACTTCCCAACTACCTCTTGCCGTTCCCAGTGACTCCCAGGGATACTTTGCAAAAGTGCGGGTGGGGGGGATTTTTTTAACCCTAAAATGCTTAGAATGTTAATTTTTAATATAAGGTAGACATTGATATTCTGAGACGATTTGCAATTGGTCCTCTTTTATTTTTAATGGTTTTTCGGTTATTTAGCTTATTGTTCAGCTGCTCTCCATTTGGTATTTCAGCAGCTATCTGGTTGCTAGGGTCTTATTTACCAGGTAGTGGTTTAAACAAGAGATGGGAATATGAATAGTTAAGGGGCTGCATGGAAAAATAAAACTGTAGCTTCACAGAGCAATACTTTTTGGTCAGTGACCCTCATTTGAAAGCTGGAAAGAGGCAGAAGCGAAAGGCAAATTATTCAAAAACTTATATAAAACGCAGTCTTTATATATAAAACCAGCACATTATATGCCATGAGGAGCAGTGGGTACTGAGGGCAGATATTCAGGCCCTGGCACTATAACACTGGCACTGATACACAACATTGGCTCCACTGTAACTAACTAGAAATGAAAAAAACAATGACAAAAGTAAAAGAAAAATAGAAAGTGCAAACAAACAATCTAATATATAAAAACACAATGAGCTTTGTCAGGGGGAAAAGTTAACTTACCCTCCATCTGTTAGGGCAGGGGATAGGGATATTATAGATGTCAGGTGACAAAAAACAATTTAATTTCAGCTAGTGGGTGAGTCTTTAGAACATATACAGTATAGTATAGTGCCTGTGTATAGTGCCTGGGTATAGTGCCTGGGTATAGTGCCTGTGTATAGTGCCTGGGTATAGTACCTGTGTATAGTGCCTGGGTATAGTGCCTGGGTATAGTGCCTGGGTATAGTGCCTGGGTATAGTGCCTGTGTATAGTGCCTGGGTATAGTGCCTGGGTATAGTGCCTGGGTATAGTGCCTGTGTATAGTGCCTGTGTATAGTGCCTGGGTATAGTACCTGTGTATAGTGCCTGGGTATAGTGCCTGGGTATAGTGCCTGGGTATAGTACCTGTGGGATGAAAACTGCAGCAAAAGTTCAAAGTTGGTTCTTGGGTAAAGTTTCCAGCCTGCAGATTCTTCTTTTTTTAGTCTTCAATTCTGCACTTGCCTCCAGTTTGCAAAATCTCCCGATCCCTGTCTGCATCTGCGCCTTGATTGGTCAATTTTACTGCCTGTCAAGAAAGCTGTGCTCTGATTGGATAATCCACAAGAAGAAAGATCCAATCAGAGCACAGCTGATTTCTGCAGAACCCGGAGAAGATTTGCAGGGCAGTGCAGAAACGGAGCCAGGTTTTAAGGTGGCAAAGCAGGTTTGGGGAGGCTTAGCCTCCCCAAGCCTTATTGAAAATCCGCCTATGGTCAGAAGTGGTGTGCTTGATTTTTAGTATGACCATAATACAAATCATCTTCTGCCTGGATTGGAAAAGAGTTTGATTGCTGTCAGCCAATGAAAATCTTAGCACAAATGTTTTTTGCACATAAACAGATGTATTTCAGAAGACTATATTTGCATGATATAAATGTTAGTCAGCATGTCTAGTTATCTGGTAAGAAACAGTATGACCAGTGAATATATACAGATATCCTAGAATGTTTAAGTTACCAGATTATATGTAAAGCTACGCTGGTTGCAGATTACCTGCAATACCATATTTAATACCATATGGCAATATGGGTCTGGCTTCCATTAGCTTTAGTTAGGATGTGTTTGCAACACAGGGCTATAATAAACCTGCATAACTTGCAATACACAAACTATTGAGTGATGTCATACTTCTCATGATCTATCAGCATCAAGTGAACTAGAAGAACTTTTCACTGGATGAGAATAGCACAATGGGGATTTAACATTGAAATGGCACAGACTTACATGCAGTAACAGTGAGGCAGACATATGAGTAAAACTGGCAAGACTCAGGGAGGCTGTCACCAAGAAAATACAAACATTTGTGAGAACACTGACAAAATTTTAGCCTCATGAAAATATGACCCCCTCTTCTAGATTACAACAGGAACCATGCAAAACTGGTCATTGGGTAAAATAGGTCACCATCCCTGACCGGTAAAAGAAGCTCATGCCAAATTAATATTAACTAGTGAAAATACTCAGTATTATCAATGAAAACCACACTACTTTAACTGGCAAAGTAGATGAGCTGAAAGAGGGAGAAAGAAGAGAGAAAAAATGACACAAGATGAAAAATTAATTAAAGAACTGAAGGACATAATAAGGCATTTGGCAGGTCACACAGACATCATGGCACAGCAATTTTCTAATCTTGAGGCCAGTTGGAAGACCTTAAAAACAGACTGGTGCATTAAACATCTCCCTGGTCTATAGTTGAAGGTACTGAAGTGGATACTGAAATTGGCTGACATAACTAGTACTACTTCTCTCCTGCATTCATAGTTGATGACGAAGAGGATTTCTGGATCCTGGAACTGCTGGTAGCATCTCCTAGACGACTAATAGCAAGCATCCTGATCTACCAGGGCAGAGATAAGCAAAGAAAACAGGAAAAACTATATGAGTCGTATGATAATCAAAGGATCTGCATTTGTCCTGTCCAGGGGATACATGTAGTAGGAAAAGTTGGCAATGTCTTGGTATACAGGGCAATAGTGATGTGTTCCTGATAAATCAGAATTGTCACTATCTCTTTTAAAGGAGTAATTGAGACACTAAGGGGACCATTTACTATCTATCAGATTTATGTTTTCTCAATTCGGATTTTTAGCACTAAAAGTCGCAGAAAAAAAGTTGCAACTTTTTCAAGATGCGTCAATATGGCTAAAAATCCAAATCCGACAATTTACCAGCTAAAACTTGCCAAGATCATGTAGAAGTCAATGGCAGAAGTCCCTTCCCTTTCCTTTCCTTGAAGATCCTTCTTTTGTAGGGTTCTGATTTTTTTTTGCTGGTTTTTGTTCAACTATTCGGTAAAGTAGAAGTTTGGGTGCAAGTCAAAAATGTCTGCAGACTTTTCTTATCTGATTTTTTTAGTAAATGTCAGACATTCAAGGAAAAAAGTTTAGTCGAAATTTAAAAATAAAAAAAATGAGAAATTTTAGAGTTTTAGTAACTCTTCCCCTAAATTTTAGACATGCAAACTTTGGTAGTATAAAGGCTTCTCTGCAATATATTAACTGGGAAATACTTTTCTCAGAGTTAACACAGATGAAAAAAGGAGTGTTTTTAAAATGCTGCTTAATAAATATACATGTAAGTACAGTATATTCCCCTTGTAAGCAAGGAATGATATCACAAAGCAGAACCTTTATGGCTTCACAGAAATGTTAAGTGTAAAGGTTGGTAAGTGAAAATGTGCATTTAAGGTATTCAAGTTAGCTGGGTCAGCTGAAACTTTTATTAGGTACAAAGAAGCCAATAAAGCATGCAACAAAACGCTATCAGGCAAGCTAAAACATAGAATGAAAGGGGCACTGCATAAACAAGAAATGTAAAATAGTTTTAAATAAATAAATAGCAAAAAAGATTTATATATATGCACTGGGGGTCATTTTTGTCTTTTTTCCACCTAAAGTAACTATGTAAGTCAGTTACATATTTGTGTATGGTAAAAGAATATGAACCTCTAAGATTCTCAGTTCATTTGAAGGCAATGTGTCATGTGTTTCAATCAATCTATTTTCCGACTCACAAGTGTTTTTTCCTGCGCTTCCCTGTGGTGGCGGGGGGGCTATACTAACACAGGTGCATGTAAGTGCCGAACGCAGGTGGAACACAGCATGTTGCGTTCGCCGCTTACATGTGCCTCTGCTCACAGTCCCCATCGGTGCTTCCCTCCTCCAAAATAAATAAATTAACAGGGACAGTACATGCATCATCTGTGGAACCTTTTAAAACACACTTGCATTGACTTTTTCTATGGAATACATGTGAGCAAGCTGGACCCTGTTTGCTTGTATTTCCCAAGTGGCTATCTAGTAAATCACACACATGTGAACTAGCTAAATGGATCCCATTTGCTACAAATAGTGTTCTGCACATCTGAAGTCACATACATACACTTTGGGCCAGATTCATTAAAGTACAAATTTGAATCATGAAATCCTATAATTTCTGATGTTTGCAAAAGTCATGAAAATTGAATTTGTTTGAATACGAAGATTTTGTACTTACTATCCGAAAGTTCCGAAATTTTCGTATTGAAACGATCATTTGCGAATGGCGATCCGATAGTCACAATATTTTCGTATCTGAAGGATCGTAAACAGCAGGAAAAGCTTTCTGACTTTGAACCTTCAATGCATGATTTTGCCAAAGGACTCAATGGCACTCTGCAGCTCCAACCTGGCCCATGGAAAGTCACGATACTGAAGCTTGAATGAATCCGAAACTTTCGTACTCATTGCGACAAGTACGATTTTTGAAATTGGTGCAAAGTATGAAAAAGTCGCACAAATTAATGAAAATATCGCAGAAAATACACAAAAGTTGTAAACTTTAGAAAAAATAAATTTTTTTTGTATTTGGACCTGTCGCACTTTAATGAATATGCCCTTTTGTATCTCATATGGGCATCTTGCTTTTTCAGATAAACAATCTTGTTTACCTAGACAATGCACCACATTTAGTCTGTTGGTGCCAACATAGATTTATTGCATTAACTTAAATGTTTTTATGTCTTTGTATTAAAAGTGCATGTATAATTAGAGGTGTTCTTTAAAGGGGTGGTTCACCTTTAAGTTAATTTTTACTATGATATAGTGTCCTATTCTTAGCAATGTTGCAGTTGGTCTTCATTATTTATTTTTTATAGTTTGTTAATTTTTTCTTTTCCTATCCAGCTTTTAAATAGGGGTCACTGACCCCAGCAGCTAAAAAACTATTGCTTTGTAAGCTTAGAATTTAATTTTTCTGCATGGCTCATTAGTTAGCAAGTAATTCAGATGCATTCTGCAGACTGCACTGATTTAGGGCTTGCACTTAAAAGCATTTCTTCCTGCACTCCCCTTAGTACAGCCCTATTAGGAAGAATGGGATCCGAGCCCTTATGTCCATCCATGCAGCATGCATCTGAATTAACTGCTAACTAGCCATGCAGTATGTGGATTCAATATGTGACCAGTATTAAACAGGTTCAGGTGGCAACCCAAGCCCCAAGATATTGGTAGGTTGACCTATTCAACAACATATGTTAAAATTGTTCATTCGGCTCCCTGCAACCTCAGGGTCTGCTTCCTCGTAGTTTTCCCTTAAGTATCTGCCACCTTATATGATGACATGTTCTTACTACTCTTCCAACTTATTATTTAATTTATATGTATTTCACCTCTTTACTAAATATATTATGTGCTTAGTATACACATTTGCAGCAAACTTGGTGCTTTGACCAAAATTTTACTTGGTAGAAACAGCTATCTGCACTATAAAACCAAAATTCTGCTTCTTTGCTGTGAGTTTTGTTTAGCTGTTAATTTAGGCTGATCAGATCAACAGCATAGGCAGCATGAACAATCAAACACAAGTATTATCAAACTCTGCTTCTTTCTCTAAACTGAACATAATATTGGTAAGAGAAAGGGTAAAATAAATAGCCCCTCCCTAACTAGGAAACACAGACTTGCTGACAATAGAATAATGAATACATGTGTGCAGACCTGAAACAGGTAAGATGTGTGTTATTTTGCTCTCTGTTGCATGGAGGAAAATATCTGTACAATATGATCTGTGACAGGCAGGTGTCCCAGATGTCTTTATTAATAGGTCTGTGGATATGGAATGGGGTATTAGAAGAAAGAACCATCTATAAGAGGAGTTCAGGAAATCTGTGAATTGAGTGAAATGGGCTGATGACTATAAGGTGACAAAAGTGAGTTAGCTGTGCATTCCCTAGAGGGTTGGGAGGTTTGTATCTAAATGGCAGAGCATGACACGGTTTTATGTGTTGGACACAAGTTACTGGTATATAGAATTCTCACTAATGCATTTACCATCAGATATATATGTTTTCCATGTTAAATACTTATTTCATTTATATGCATACTGTCAGGTGATTACTAAATTAATGGGCCCTCATTACAAAATGTTTTAGAGATTATAACTTCTAGCAGATAACAACTTGTGCAAATATTTATTAAAATTTGAAATCAGTCTGGATCCTCTACACATGCGGATCCCTGCCAGTTGCAGGTACATAGGTATTCCTGTTGGCTGTGCATTGGGGTGGGAGAAGGTAATATATTGGGTGAGATTAAAAAAAGGCTTATGTCTATCAGGTCCTTTAAAAACTAGAGTTAAAGAGGACATCTTTGTGTCTAAATGAAAGCTGCCTAACTTATAGTTGGCCCAGAGGAAGGCAAGAAAATCCCATCTGAGGCTTTGTGTCCCAATCCTTCCTGGTCCCAAGAAATCAATCAGACCATTCCCTGGTAGGATGCCACTTCTTATTGTACATAAGGACCAGCTACCCGATCTGACCTGCAAATGTACATTATCAACTTAGGACAGGTGGCAAGTGGGGCATGAAATCTTCTTTAAGACTGACCCCCTTTCCTGCATTGTATTGGCATAAAGGTATTGTTGATGGTTGTTATATTTGGGGGTAAGTGTAGCTAATGGTTGTGCATTAGAGGGTACGTGGTTGGTATTTCTGATGACTGTGCGATGGGTATCTTATTGAGTTTGGTGTGAAATTTAGACAGCTAATGGCTAAGGAGTGGGTAGTTGATGGCGGCTGTGCATTAGGGATGAGTGTTAGGTAAGTGATGGCTGTGCATCAGAGGTGAGATTTTGGCAGCTGATGAATATGCATAAGTGGTGGTAGAAAGTGTATAGCTGTGTATAAGAGATGAGCAGTGGGTAATGGATGACTGTGTATAACAAGTGGGTGGTAGAGCTCACTGGTACCTAATGGATAGTTGGGTATTAGTGGAGAGAGGAAGATGGCTAACAGGGCCCAAACTGGGGGTAGGTGGAAGCTTGGGGGGTTGGGCAAATATATCTTCTGTCTGCCATCCCTAGTTCTGCCGCCTGTAATGGCAGTGACAGAGGGGGAGATTAGTCGCCCCGGAAAAAATCTCCACACAATGCCAAGTAGCTACTACTAGTAGCTCCATGTGTCTTCACCCTAGTCAGCACTGGTGGCTGATGGGTATGCATTAGGACTGAAAGGTAGTTAGTGGATTGTTGTACATTAGTGGTGAGAAGTGGGTGGCTGATGGCTGTGCATTAGTGTGAGAGGTATGTAGTGGCTGGCTGTGTGCTTGTTGTTTGGGTATTTTGGGGAAGGAAGATGAATGAAATACATGCACCTGAATATTAGGGGAGGGGGTGAGATATGAATCTGCATCAATCCAGGGTTTCAGTAAAGTATGATTCCCTGATGTTCAAGTAAAGGGGGGATAATTAGGGGGAGGTGTTACCTGGGAATAAGGGAAAGGACATTGTACAATTCCAGATATCTGATGCTTGAGGAAAGGGATTTCCCAATGTTTGGGAATTGGGAGAGGTAGGATTCCCCAATGTCTGGGGTTTAAGGAAAGAGGATAAACATGATGCCACCATGTAGGGGAATAAGGGAAATAGAAGAAGTAGGGTATCCCTATGTCAGGATATTAGGTGGAAGGAGATGCATTATTTGCTGATTCCTGAGGTTTCTATTAATGACGACTGGCCGTTTCAGAAAAGAGACAAGAAAACATCCCTGAGGGACTGGCTGAAGTGAATCCCTTGGTGTGAAAGTAGAGGGTGCGAGCGATGCACACAGCAATTAGTTGTGCTTGTTGGTAGATATCCAGTTTCCCTGCATTGAAGCCAGACACTGTGCCCTCTATGCTTCCTGTATGTATGTGCGGGCAGGCCGGAGAGCTAAAGGTAAATGCCAGTTCCTTGCTGCCTGCTTAGAGCTAAGGATCCAACATGTCTGTGTTATCTGGTGTCTGTATTAGCTATGATGTGTCTGTAGGAGGAGAGAAGGGAGGGATGGATAGAGGGGAGGGATAAGGGGGAGGCAGCAGGGACGCTTTGGGCTGGATGACCCCCAGTGCTCTGCGGTTTGGGGACAGGAACGTGTCACGTGTGTGCACCCTCTCCTCCCTGCGGTAAGTGCCCTGCACCCCCCTTCCCTCCTCCATCCCTGTACCGCCGGGCCCTCCGTGCCTCACCCTCTGCTCTGTCTCATTCTCCCTCTCCCCTCCCTGCTGCCTGTCACATTCTACTCCCTGTCAGTCTCCCTTTTACCCATTCCCCCAGCACTATTACACTTTATTTTCTCCTGCAGACTTTTCCTTTCTTCTCCCAGATAGCTATCGCCTTCACACTCTCCCTGGTCCATTATTCCTTTTCCCTTTTGCAAACTGCAACATTCCCAGCTCTGTCTCATTCCTCTCCTCCCTGCTGGCTGTCTCCCAATACAGCCCAGTCCTCCATCAGTGCTGTCTGTTCCATTCACTTCCTCCTTTATGTTTCTTGTAAACTGTCACATTCCCCCCATCTTTGCTCTCTTTCCAGCTGTCACATTCCCCGTTTTTCTGCAGTCTCCACCCTATGTGCCACACACCCCTTTTCTTGGCTCTCCCCACGGTGCAGGGTGTCACATTCCCCCACTCCCTGGTGTGTAATCCCTCAGGCTGCCTGATCCCCATTTTATCTGCATGTCTGGCCCATATCTCTGATCACTTTTGGGAGCCTTAGCCTTATGTTTCCCATCTCAGTGGCACTTTATTCTCCCACCTCTGTCCCCAGTGTGTTTGAGGCCACACTCTTCCTTTGCGCATCTCCCTCTTTCTTTGCCAGAGTGTCTGTCTTCCTCGTCTGTCTGAGTCTCTGGATTTATCCAGTGAATCCCCCATCCCTTTTCTTTCTCTCTGACTTGGTCCCCTTCCCTCCCTCTCTTGCTTTCCATTAAATAATAAAAACAAAAGGCCAGATGTGACCTTTAGTGCCCTTTGAGCCAGAGCCCCACTTAACTCTTTACTTACAGTTAAAGTTGGCAACTATTTTAAACTGTTTTTAACCACCAAAAACCTGGTGACCAGTTAAACATTGTCTTTACATTTCAAGGCTGCTTAACCCTTTACTACAATATAATCCAATTTATAAATACAATATATGCTATAAATCGTTTTTAGCCCTTTACATGTAGGCTTAATCTTTCATCTGCTTAACAAATCCACCCCTAAATTGCAAGGGGTTGTCCACTTTTGAGTTAACTTTTAGTATGACGTAGAGCAGTGCTGTCCAACTGGCGGCCCGCGGGCTCTGTGTGGCCCCCCACCTGTCTGGCTGCTTTGATGGCTTACCTTTGAGTAAGCATTAAATGGTATCAGTACTGAGATTAACTGGCCCCCTGCATGGTTCTCACCTCAGATTCAGGCTGTAATCACTCTGTATTGTTTAAATATGTAAACCCTGTGTTTTTCACACCTTTTAATACCTGCATTGTTCACCCCCTGCAGTGTTCACACCTCAGGCTCAGACTGTAATCACTCCCATTGTTCACTTCTTCACACCTCAGACATAGGTACTGTAGGCAGAATATGGCACATACAGCCAGCATAGGGCAGGTAGAGTATGGCACACACAGGCAGCATAGGTCAGGGAGGGTATGGCACACACAGGAAGGGTAGGGCAGGCAGAGTATGGCACACACAGTCAGGGTAGAGCAGGCAGAGTATAGCACACACAGGGTAGGGCAGGCAGAGTATGGCACACACAGTCAGGGTAGGACAGGCAGAGTATGGCACACACAGTCAGGGTAGGACAGGCAGAGTATGGCACACACAGTCAGGGTAGGACAGGCAGAGTATGGCACACACAGTCAGGGTAGGACAGGCAGAGTATGGCACACACAGTCAGGGTAGGGCAGGCAGAGTATGGCACACACAGTCAGGGTAGGACAGGCAGAGTATGGCACACACAGTCAGGGTAGGGCAGGCAGAGTATGGCACACACAGTCAGGGTAGGACAGGCAGAGTATGGCACACACAGTCAGGGTAGGACAGGCAGAGTATGGCACACACAGTCAGGGTAGGGCAGGCAGAGTATGGCACACACAGTCAGGGTAGGGCAGGCAGAGTATGACACACAGGCAGGGCAGGGTAGGGCAGGCAGAGTATGGCACACAGAGGCCGCATAGGGAAGGCAGAGTATGGCACACACAGGCAGGGTAGGACAGGCAGAGTATGGCACACACAGATAGCATAGGACAGGCAGAGTGCTGCCTGTGTGTACCATACTCTGCTTGCCCTATGCTGCCTGTGGGAGATGAACCTGGCATATGAATGATGGTTGATATCCCCACAGTAAGGACCAAGCATTTGGGATTTTGCTGTGCTACCACCATTGTGATAAAATAGGTGTGGTTTCAAGTGGGTGTGGTTTCAAAAAGGGGAGTGGTCAAAACTGGCTTCCATTAGCGGCCCTCCACCATGTATGCTAGAGAAATTCCGGCCCTCGGCACCGTAGAAGTTGGACAGCACTGACGTAGAGAGTAATATTCTGAGACAATGTGTAATTGGTCTGTACTTTTTATTATTTGTAGTTTTTTAATAATTATTAAATTGGGCTCCTGGGTCAACTAACAGATCATAAATTTCAGCAGCTTGGAGTTTCAGCAGCTATTTGGTTGCTAGGATTCCAATTACGTTAGCAACCATGGTGTGGTTTGAATGAAAGGCTGATATATAAATAGGAGACGGACTGAATAGAAAAATAAGTAATATAAAGTAACAATAACAATTAAACTATAGCTTCACAGAGCAATAGTTTTTTGTCTCAGGGTCAGCAAAGAGTTAGAAGAAGGAGGCAAATAATTAAAAAAACTATGAAAAACAAATAATGAAGACCAATGGAAAAGTTGTTTAGAATTGGCCTATACGTACTAAAAGGTAACAATAGTTACCTCTAGGCAAAACATTACATATACATTTACACTGAACAATTTATTTTCTGCTCTTGATGTTACAGAACACTGAAAATAAGAATTGTTCTGTCCTTTTTCCCAGCATGCAATGCAGCAAGAAGGATTTGGATAGGTGATATTTCTCAGTACTCAATGAGTACTATTACCTCATAAATTTGAATGCTGTTTTGCTGCCAAAAAATTCTGACAAGTGAACTTTACTATCTTCTTTAAAAATCTGTAATAACTTTCCTTATTATAAATGTGATAAATAATTAAAATATTGAATGGCCATTGGGGGGCACTCATAGAATAACGCAAGCGAGGGGGAATCTGTGCCTAGTCTCTAAAACCATGTTACAAGGGGCCCCAGAAACAAAAATTGGTTTCTGATGGTGGTTCTGATCACGGATATTAAATCCATTACAGTTGATGCATAGATACAGAGCTGCAATCTCTTTTGTTAACCTTAATGTGTGAATTGAAATAGTAGTACAGGTGCTTGCATACTTACCACTGCATAGTACATGAATTTGGGTACATGCACTGCTAATTTTAGATTGGCCTTCATCTTGAATCTACTATTTGCTGAATACATACATATTAGCTCACTCCAGTTAACCCTTTAGAAGGGGTGTATCGCTCTCAGGCTTGGACTATGCCAGTGTGTCCAGCAGTGGGCTCTGGTTCCAAAATGGTTCTTGATTATTTGCATATCCTGTAGCACAAAGGCTTCTAATACAGTAAACCATTGCAACTATTCAGTTTATTGGAAAAGTTAGGCTGCTATAGGTCACTACCCTGGTGCAGTTAAGAAAATCTGTTGTGTAAATATCCTCCTTTTTATTTTCCTTTAAAGAATCTTACAACCAAGATTGTGAGGACTGCTTTACAAATATAGGTGCCAAATTGTACTAGCTGGAGTAACCAATCAGCAATTAGTTTTGAACAGTTCACTACAAGTAAGAAACTGACAGCAAAGACCTGATTTTGCACTTTTCCCACTTTTGGACCTAAATTCATCAATCAGTGAGCACTATTGTAATACATTTTATTATTTCACCTGAAGTGTGGTATGGATAACAGCAGACTATTGGGGTTACTTTCTTATTGTGTCTAAGGTATACAGCTCAGAGCACAGCCTGTGAATTGGCTTGAGACCAGGTACTAAAATAATTGTATGACAATTATTTCTTCATTGCTGGTAAAGGATCATGTATGTAAGAAGAGGTGCCATTCAGGGGGTGTAGGTAAGCTTGAGGCAAGATGTAGTCACTTAAACTTTCTATTGGTGCTATCCAACCTACAGCCTCCAGATGTTTTCAAAGGTTTCCCCAAAAGTTCCATTGTACAGTGAACCACATGGAAAAGTGGGTTTCAATAATAATGTTAAATAATAAATAAAGCCCAGTGTCAAGTATCTGGATCTGGCCCATGCACAACTAAGAACAGCCCTGTTTGTATTATGCACCACAGTTGCTGTTTATACTTTATATGCCCTGACAAACATATTATGTTCTATGTATGTATTTTTTTAGTAATATAGTCCTACTTGTACAAACTGTACAGTAAAACACTACTGTTTGGAGCCACAAAGTCAATGAAAAATGCTATATAGGCTTTATATATCTTTAAGGGTCAGGGTGTGACACAATACACCTTCTGCTGAACTGTAGGAGGGGGGGGTCACTGTCTGTGGTATGAGCTTACACTAAAATGAACATTATGTAAAAAAAAAACATAATACATTAGTGTAGTAGTGAAAAATTACACTCTCCCTGCTATACTCTACACAGCATGCCGAAAGTATTAGTGATAATAGTGTGGCTTTAAGGTTTTGTTCATCTTCACGCAAGATAAGTCCACTGTCTACGAGTGATCTCCACACCATTAAAACCAATATATAGATGTAAAATGGCTTACTATTTTACATCCACTTAGATTGTAAGCTCTCCACTTAGATTGTAAGCTCTATGGGGCAGGGACCTTCCTACTGTGTCTCATACCACATGGCATATATATATTTATTGTATTTATTTATTATATCATTTGTCCTCCCTGTGTGTAATTTTGTATTCTGTAAGATTGTACAGCGCTGCGTACCCTTGTGGCGCTTTATAAATAAAGTTATACATACATACATACATACATACATACATACATACATACTATATATAGCGATAATGAACAAACAATTATCACCGCATATGGACAGTGCAAGGAAAAAAGTAGCCTCTATCTCCTGCAATGGGAGTCGCATGGATGCGTGATGTAACACCATATTTGTCCAAACTTTTATTGGCTGCAAAGTACTAATGATGTTTAGGTGCTTGCATAGCAACAGAGAAATTGGAGTACACTGTAAAAGACTACAGAATGCGATACAGCAGATGATTGCAACAGGAGAGGAAGAGGCTATTTTAATAAATGGGCAAAAGGGACAAGACAGAGGGCAATCATCAGACCTTTTATCTGTTATCAACTTTTTACTGAATCATACCCTTGAAATAGCAGACATCTGTAATCAACCAGAGGACCACATCACTGATAAGTTCATTATTAAAGGCTGAATATTTCACCTTTTATTTTGTTTTCCCATTTTGTAATTCTGTTTTGTCCGCTGTAATTGCATTAGGGTAGTTTTTATCTCGAAACTGCTATCTCAAAGCTGCTACAGGGGACTGACCAATTGGCTCTTTGCCATGGGCCCATTGGCATCTTAAATCAGCCCTGCCCCCCTTGTGTAAGAGGCTGCTTGCATTGTACCAGTGTTAGAAGTCAGGAAGTTTCTGGGGGGATTATTTTTGCAATTTTTATTTTTTTTGCTGATCAAAGTATGTTAGATATAGGTTTCAAATGGCACTTATAATTGAACTAATACAATATATTTTTGACAATATATTTCCTTTAGGTTTAGTCAGTTTGCCTGTTTGAGCTATATTTCCTGCTTAATGAGACCCGGCCAGTGTATTGCCAGTTCTTATTTTTCAGTGCTGCCCAGTGTTTTCCATGCAGCAGGCTAGCTAGCCAATTTACCCATTGTTTTTGGGACAATGAGTTAAATTGCTGTTTTCCACAGCAGGCTGTGCAGCCTATGGGCAGGGTGTGGCACTGCATAAGCCTGTTGTGACATTTTTGATGGTATCAAGAGCTATCAAATGAAGTCCCCCTAAAACTGCTGCAGAATTCGACAAGCAGAAATTCTTCCCTTTTGCACATGAAAAAGGCACAACATGCTATTATATAAGATAAGCTCCTATTAACCATATCTTGACCGCTGAGTTCTCCCACTCTTCTGTGATCCCAGTTTTTTGGATATCTCCCCTCTGAATATAACATTTTTAAAAAGCAGGAAGGATTTGTCTGCAGGTATAAAAATACAGTTTTGTGGAAAAACAAATCTCACTTGTAACTGTGCTTTTTCATAGTACTTAATTAAGGATTATATTTTCAGTCTGTATGTATTTTCCAGAACCATAAATAAGTGCATAGTATGTGTCTGTTCTAACTATTGTTCTGTTTTCTTGCTTCACAGGAAGTGAATGAAGGAAGGAAACCGGCATTCAGGGAAAAGAGGAACTTAACCAGGTGGGAGACAAGGGAGAAGAGGGGGAACAAACAGGAGAGAAATCTGTAGGAAACTATAGATTTCTGCAAGCATATATTATAATAAGGAGCTTTATCACACAAACATTATCCATCTCACTACTTTTCCTAAATTCATCTTCCTTGGCACCTAGAAATGAGTGGGCGCTACACCCATGCTGTGGTAAGGGGAGTCCCCTCCTCCCTGGCAAAAGAAGCAAATGGACAGGTAGACCTGGCACGGGCACAGCGTGAGAATGGAGTCTACTGTGGCATTCTGAGACAGAAGCTTGGGCTGCAGGTGGTGGAGTTGCCCCCCAATGAGGAACTACCCCAGGGCCAGTTGATAGGGGACACGGCTGTAGTGATAGCAGATACAGCCCTTATCACCCGCCCATGGATACCTGCAAGGAGGAAAGAGGTGATTTACACTCTGTTCTTTTTCCTGTTCACTTTTAATCTTACTGTATATGATTATGCACTCAATCTGTTATTCATTCCAGTTTTATAATCTGCCATCTGTTATTTGAAAATTAAAGATTAAATCATGCATCTGTTAACTCTCCCCACTCCTCCTCTTCCCCTGCTTCCCCCTCTATTCTCCCTGTCACTCCCTCACAGACTGAAGGCCTGCAAAAAATCTTTGAGGAGCTGAAATTCCGAGTCTGCGAACTAAATGATGAAAATGCCACACTGGATGCAAGTGATATACTATTCACAGGTAAGTAAAGGACTTCTATTTGTAATGCTTGTGTTAGGCTCTTTCCAATTTTGATAGGCTTTAGGCCCTCTGTTAGACTGATATACAGGTTTACCTGGGTCTAGGTCTCACATACTTTTTGCCTAATGGGCAAACTTACTGTCTTTTGAAATTTGACATTCTGAGTTTTGCCAGCCCCTGCATTCCTTTAATGGCAAGGTTCTCCCTTCCTGGAAAAACAGATAGGATGATGCATCTGATCCTTTACTGACTTCTGTGGTACAGGGTAGACAACTTGCTCATCCAGGAAACTATATTGTTCAAATGTAACTACTATTTCCTATTACAGGTTCAGAGATTTTTGTAGGCTTGTCTAAATGGACCAATCTTAGAGGTGCTGAGATGGTGGCAAAGACCTACCAGGTATCTTGTGTGTGTGTGTATGTGTGCTTTGCTGCTGCCACCATATTTCTCAGTAACTCTGCTAACATGCTATTATTCTTTAGGATTATGCTGTTTCAACTGTTCCAGTGTCTGGAGACTTGCACCTTAAAAGCTTCTGCAGTATGGGGGGTCCTGATACTCTGGTCATAGGGAGTAGTGATACAGCTAAAAAGGCATTGAAGGTGAGTTCCCCCTCGGAATATCAGTCCTATTCCATACTATAATCAGTCTTAGCACAAGGGCTGTTTTATTTTAAATTTCAAGATATAATTTCCATTAAGGTTTGTGTAGCGGTTTACATAATGATGTTTAAATTGATGTTGTCTTATGCTGCAACTTTCAGAATTTTTAGTGATAATAACCATATTATCTGTGTTAGGGCTCTGGCACACCACTCAAGGCAACTTCCACGATTTCAGGGAAATCGCGGCGCCACGTATGCCATCCCACCGGCGATTTACATTTTCGCCAGTGGGATGGCATTTTGGAAGATTAGTCGCCTGCGAACAGGGAAATTTGTCGCGGGTAACTAATCTCCCCGTGTGCCAGAGCCCTTACTGCTGTTTCACATAAATCCATTTAAAGATTGAAAGGCCTCAGCTAGTTTGCAGATAGTGATGTAAAAATAAACAAAAGGGGTGGTATATATACTTGTTAAATGCACAGGGCTTTGGTGTAATCACAAATAATCTATGGTTTAGATTACCAGTAGTCAAGCCCCTATTCTCCCTTTTTGTAACTGTTTTGGCTTGCAAATAAGAGTCCATTTTACAGGGGAATTATCTGTGCCCATAAATATGCTAATAAGTCCCCTGTACAGCCCTTAAAAAGGGGTAAATGGGAACTGGATAAAGCAATGCAGAGCTATAGACAGGGGTGGAGAAGTGTTACACTGAGCTTTACTGCATTTTAAAAATGTTTGGAAAAAATGTTTCTTCTCCATTTTTTTTCGATTTTAATAACATATTCTGTCTCTGTTTTTTTCAAAATTGTGATGGTTGAATCAGAATTCTGGTGGATTCCTGTTTGTGAATATGGAAAATGCATTTACAACAGTTTTAACCCCACTTTTACATTGAAAAAAATGCTATCACCATTTTTGTGAATTCCCCCAAGATGTTCTAATAGATCTCTCTGTTGAAACATTTCTATAGTGTATAGAAGATAAACATTGTGTTCGGTTGTTCTGAGAGTCCTTGGTGTTGGCTATGGTTTCATAAATGGCCTTTGAAAATCTCTTCTACTGTAGGTACTACAGTAAAGTACAGTTCTTCCCTAAGTACAGTTTCAGTTAGACACACACCTTACCTTTCCTTCTTATACACCCTCAATCATTTTATTCTCTAATAATGTAGAAAACCATTGCTATAAAGCAGAACATTACCGACAACATCCTCCAAATGCCCTTTAATTATTCATATGGACCAAACATCCCCACAGGTATGTTCTTTTTCAAAGTGAATTCCAGCTAAAGTTCAGAGAGTGTAGTGTCTGAGTCCTTACTCCTACAGGCTACCATTTGTCCTCACATCTAGGTACGTCCCTACAGCAACTAGCAAAAAGTACTAGCTGTCAGCAACAGTCATAAAAGAGTAATCATGTTAGGGTGCTCCGTATACTTAGCCTGTCGACACATGTTCTAAATACATTAAGGCTAATCCAGATTTATATGCTATGTCTTATATAGCTTGGCTATCACAAATGTTCCAGTAGTTTATTTGCCATTATAAACTGAACATAGAAAATATGTAAAGAAATGAGTTACCTTTTGCTATTGAGAAATCTCTCTTTTGACATCTTTGTAAAATATTTTTCACAGACCATGGAACAGCTGACTGATCATCACTACGAGACTCTTACTGTTCCAGATGATCCAGCAGCAAATTGCATCTATGCTCGTGTGGGGCCCAAATCCAATGTCTTAATTCACCGCAGCGTGGACGAGTACCCCAACAGTGCTCAGGTGCCCTATATATGTAGCATGGTTTTGTACAGTTATATAGATACAGGACAGTACAATTCAGGACTCTCCGTCAGTGTTTAGATACCCTGTATCATTATACATAGCTACATTATCCTTACTAGTGTATACATGCTAATTATAAATATACACTGTAGTGACTATTTGTCTACATTCAGATTTGCTGACAGGTATAATGGTTTTATTTGCAGTTCCAAGATGTATGTTATATTTTTGTATTCTGTGGCTGAAGTCTAACATGTAGTTATATGGCACTTTATATGGTTTTAATGAAAGGTTTTACTGTACAATGTCTGAACCTAAACATCTTCTTTATAAATCTCCAACATATTCTACAGTAAATAGAAAGCTATAAACGTCAAAACATGCAAAGTAAAGAATGTAAAGAGGGCTGTGCTCTTTAGCTCTGACAATCTAAAATGTAGTAAATTTCATTGGCATAGTTTGCAGAAAGCCTTTGATTACACCAATAATAAATGCCCAGTATTTCGTAGGGTTCACAAGCTTTCTCAGATAACTCCTGTTTGTGTAATGCTTATATCTAATAGGGTTGAGTCTCTAAGGGCAATGGCACACTTGCCCCCAGATAAATATTTTTTACCATTGGGGACAAATCTCCAGAAAATGCCTTCCCATTGCCAAACAATGGGATCTCCATATGTAAAACATATTACTCCCGGTTATCCAGCTCAACCTCAGGGTAATGCGAAAGAAGGCAATTCCAAGCCAGATCACCATGAGTAATATGTTTTACTTGTGACCATCCAAGTGTTCAGTAAAGGGAATTTTTGTGAGATTTGTCACCTGCAGTAACGCAGGTTTACTACCTGCCAGGGCCCTAAATGTCTAAATAAGGATTCTAAACACACTGTGATATTGCATGTACCTTTTACAGTATTTTTTACTGTCCGACCCTGGGTCTAGATCCATCCACTAAAAGGCAGAGAATGGCCTATATCTCCTAAGTTTGTAGTATATTAAAATACCTTTTTTAAAAACATTTTTCAATTTTAATACATTGTACAAGTTCACTCTGTAGTGGAATAGGGAACAAAAAATACATGTTTCACTACCCTGAGCCACCTGTTTATAAAAGGGGAAATATACACCCATCGTTGTACATAAAAACAGGACTTCCAAAATTAGTATAAAGATCATTTTGGTTTCCTCTCAATTATATATAATATTTGTAATATTCATTATGGACGTTTTAAAGTTATATGTGGCAATAATTGCAGCTGATAAAGGTATATTTATAACAGCAAGATTATTCAAGAGCAGTTTCATTTACAGTTAACTTTATAACCATTAAAAATGTTTAATTCTAATAAACTTTGTATTATATTTTATTTTTGGGAGGAGGTCCCTTTAATGTTTAGTGTAGGAAACCAAAGCACAACAGGAAAGCATGCTGTTATACAGAGCAGTGTAACCCTTCACAGCCTAAATAGGGTGTTGTATGGTTAGCATGTATTTAATCTGTAATACTAAGAAGTATACTTGTCCTTTCCCAGGTATTTCAGAAACTGACCGATTACACTCTTGTCCCGGCAACTTGCACAGAATTGTCCAAGATTGGAGGCTTCCTGACTTCTTGCTCTATATTGATAAATCGCAAGCTAGAAATCTAATTTGTGAGCCATATTCTGCCAATTACCTTACCGACTGGAGCCCTGTGTATAGAGGCTGACTTGCTTCTCGTGTGGGTGTATATGCACTCTCTCTACATATCTCTTTGTGCAAACTTAGAACTGTGGTTTATATACAATACATGCGCTTCTGTAGAATAATGGTATACACCCGCACAAAAGACCGAGGCTGCCTGAAGATTTTATTATTTTTCTGTATCATTTTCCCAATGAATTTTTTGAATTTGAGGAACCACAAATAAAACTGACAGGATTTTTGTATTCTTGCAAGTTTTGAGCTGTGAATTATTTGAAGAAGAGTGCAAAGATAAATCATATTGTTATCCTGCAACCCAATAAGTTGGTTACTACTGACCAATGAAGCTGTAAGTCTATTTGTTGATCAGCTGGCTTTTGGATGTGTGCAGAATAAGTCTGCCAAAAGGTGGGCTTAAAGGGGTAGTTCATCTGTAAATTCAGTTGCAAAGAATAGGACATTCTATACCGTTCTAAAGGAACTTTAAGTTGAACTATCCCTTTAAAGAAATACAGACTCTTTCTAGACACTCCAGTTATCAGCATTGTTATGTGTAATCTTCTTTAATGCTTTAATATGTTATAGCCACTAGAGGGAGACCTCACAAGATTTTATCTGTAGTGCAATATTCTGCTAATTGATCTTAATTTCATACTATATTGTTAAGCATTCCTTCATATCTAATATTCTGCAGTATTCAGCTGATGCATACCTTATATCACCCTTCAGTGGGAAAGTGTACAGTTGTTCAATTCCCAACACTTTCTGGTGCTAAATTACTTTGTTTTCCAATGCAATTGTGCAATTGTAGCATTCCCTGCCACTACCTCCACCTTCCATTTTACTGTACCTCACTTTGCAACAATTAGTAAAGAAAATCATCTCTTCAGAATAAGTCAGGTAGAAATAGCCTTAAAACCTATTAAGACCTATTGTTGCCCAGAATTGTAACAAAATATACAGCAGATCCGGCAGCTGCTGAGGATTCCAGGGGGTATGATGTGGGTCCTTAAGGGTTTTCAATCTTTATCTGTGCAAAACAAATCCATTTTTTTTGCAGGGCTCTGTATGATTCAGTGATGCCACTGGTATTGACCATGGTTGGACTCGATCATCTAAATAACAAAAGCCACATGGTTCACTGCAGTAATAAATCAAACTCCCTAATAACAGTGCGGGTTCAGATGTATCACCGTGAGCCTTCATTGTAAGAGTAGTTCAACTATAATTGGGCTCACCAGGAAGTGTGTTTTTTTTTTTTTTTTAAGCAGTGATTAGCCTTATTTGTGTCCCAAATAGGCCAATATATCCATAGACTTGCATATGGACTTTACATAGCATAGTGACAGAGCTGGGAGGGCAGGTTCATTTTAGAGTGAGGTGACCTGGCAGAACTAATATAAACCCCAGTGAGAGCTAGACTCGAGCTTAATGTACAGTATTTGATCAGTTCCAATCCCATCTAGTATCTCTTCCATTTTATTTTGATTAACTCCTCATGTCATCCATCCACTTTACCTTATAGGAGATGTTCCACCAGATAAAAATAGAGTACCTTTGTTATCAGTAAATATAATTCAGATGTGTATATAGTCATGATTTGTTTTACAGACTTATCAATGTTTCCTCCACATTTATATGACCCATGGCTATAGCAGCTAGTAATACCAGGAATGGGCAACCTGTAGCCATACAGATGTTGAGCTACAGCATCCCACTGCCATCTTATAACTGATAAGGGATGCCTAGGATTGTGGTTTAAAAGACACTAGAAATACTTGTGTTGCTTCTACCAGACCTAGAGAGTGAGGTTTGCCAAGGTAAAGTGATTTTCAAAATAAACTTTAGGAATATTTGTGTTAGCATGTTCTAGTTTGGTGGAACATTCCTATTAATAACATTTCCTCTTATTTCTCTTTTGTCCATAAACAAAGCAACTTTTTCTTACTGGGGAATTGGGGGTGATTGTTTTATATCCCTCTAAATTTTCAAATAAACTACTTAAAACAAGGACAATGGTTTTGTTTTTATGTGGTGGTATGTGTTTGTATGCTGTATTTGTGATATGTTTGTATGATGTCTGTTTACTTTAAGGCCAATGGCAGAAAATTGCCTTCTGCTTCTGAATGTGTGTGCATGAGATCAGCCTGTCAGTGCCAACACGCAATATTGCTATCCAGAAATGTTAAAGTATGCATTTCCATGCCTGTCAGCACACACATTCATAAAGTGGAAGGCAGGTTGTTTGCCTTTTCTCAGCAGCATTCAAGTTAGCTGGGTCATAAGCCAATTGAGTATGCAAACACTGAAGATTAAAAGTGTGTTTCTGAGAAGAGTGAAACAAATCCCAAATTCAGTGTGGTTACTTAGGGGGCCCAGGCCCCAAGTTTCATTGGGTTTCCTCCCAGGGTTGCAGGGTCTGCCCCCTCTATAGTTACAACGCTGCACAAATTACATTTTGAATATATAAATTGTAAAAAAAACCATAAAGTAGGAGGATGTGGGCCCCTTGGTATTATGAGGATAATAGAAGTCACCTCTTAGACTTAGATTGTAAGTTCTACGGACTTAGATTGTAAGCTCTACGGGGCAGGGACCTCCTTCCTACTATGCCTCACACCACATGGCACTTATTCCCTGTGCATTTATATATATATATGTAATTTTGTATTTTGTAAGATTGTACAGCGCTGCGTACCCTTGTGGCACTTTATAAATAAAGTTAAACATACATACATACACCTCGGAATTCCATGACCTGAATAAAAGCACTTGGCTTCTCTTAAGCTGGATAAACACCCACCAATATCCTACAAAACCTTATTTGTACGATATTTAGTGCATGTATTGGGGATCGACGAGACGATCGTTATCGTAAAGGCTGCGGATATCTGTCATCTCATTGATTGTGCAAGTTAAAGACTTTGATCGGCGCCCAAGCAAAATCTGCGTTTAGTGCTGAATCGGCAGGTGGAGGTAGAATCTCTATTCACCCCTGATCATTAACGGGGGACCAATGGTCACAGGAAAGATCGTAATTGCACCAGTACTGGTATTAGTGGTGTACTTTTTAAAAACATGCTTTGTGAAGGTTAATGCCACCTTTTGTGAAGATTTCAAGAAAAATAAAAGTCTTGGACTTTTTATTTATTTAACCGAGGGCATTTTAATGAACTGTTCAAATATGTTAATCATACAATAGATGCATAAATAGTAGAGCGAGGATTTGCAGGCCGGCATTCAGATTTCTGAACCAGATCTAGCTCCACGTAAGAGACATTATCATCCTAGGGAATAATAGGATAGAACATGTTATCAGAGACTGTGGTAAATTTCTGTGCTTCTTCTGAAAATGTACGCTGTAATAATTATGTTTTACAGGTGCTTTGACGCACCAAATTCAGAGGCTGCACCCACTGGTGTACAGATTGATATTTCTCTGCGTGAAACGTAAGTAGGAGCATACCAGGCAGCATAGAGGACCTGAGATTAAGTATATGGCGGTGACTGAGATTAGGGACAATAAATTGAGGGGGGGGGCCTAGGTACAAGATTCATACCAGGGTCAATATGAATTGAGTTTTGCTGCTGGGTTTTAACAGAAACTTTCTCACAAATGTTGTTCCTCTTTCTAATAAATTTGCCAGTTAATATTATAATTGTGAATAGTCACCAACATATTTCATTGCAGATCATACAAGTTAAACTTATTTTAACACAGTGTAAGCACGTACACAGTCAACATGTTTAAAATCATTCTCTAGTAAATTAATTAGATTTTCTGTACCATGGAAATGCAAATATGCACCAAGCTTCTACTGTTTGAATGCTGAGCTATAACATGAAAAGGTCAATAACAGCTAATTTGAAAAGCACCATTATGTTATGTTTCTTCCAAAACTGCAAGAGTTAAAACTCAATCATGACATACCCATGCAGCATATACCATTTACCTGAAAGAAAAGATGAATATAATGCAAACAAATCCAATAAAAATTGCTTAAGACATTACATTTCCTTAATGTCCTTTCACCACATCCATGGTTAATACTTCTCATCATTGGGTAGTTGGAAAGGCATAAAAAGTGAATAAAAATAAACAATGAACATTTAGTGCAGTGATCAGTGGCTCATGGGCAACATGTTGTTCCCAGTGGCCTTAAAGGAGGTACTTAGTTTTGAATATTTGGCTTAAATGCTAGATCTGGTTGCATAAAAACAAGGTGTACTGACAAACAGAGCCTTCTGTAGGCTGCTAATCTACATAGATATTCTACCTCTGTCTGCTCAACCTCTTACTTCTTGTCAAAAAAAAGTGAAAATTGATTTTCCCCACTGGTACTGGAAAGTTTCACATATAGTATTGCATATATTGTATGGGGTTAGCTAATGTTTAACAATTACTAAGTTCTAAATGATTAAAGATGAAATATTTATAGGATACCCTATCTGGAAACTCATTATTCAGAAAGAGACAAATTATGGAAAGGCCATCTCTTTTTTTTTAAGAAAATAATTCTAATTTTTAAAAACGATTTCCTTTTTCTCTGCAATAATAAAACAGTACCTTGTAATTGATGGTAACAAAGCTGTGTGAGTCCATATTGGTAGCAAAACAATCCAATCTGATGTTTAATTGATATTTTTTAATGATTTTTAGCAGACCTTAGTATGGCGGTCCAAATTACTGAAAGATCCCTTATCTGGATAATAGATCCTATACCTGTACTAGGATGTATTTTCAATGAGGCACAGGCCTTTCTTCATATTAGCATTTATGAATATTTTATGAATGGGTGCTTCCATGCTGGAGAAGCATTTAGGAATTTTAAAGTAATACTGTAATGGGAAAACATGTTTTTTTCAAAATGCATCACTTAATAAAACTTCTCCAGGAGAATCCTGCATTGAAATCAGTTTTTCAAAAATGCAAACAGATTTTTTTTATAATTAATTTTGAAAATTCACATGGGGCTGAAATTATCTATTTCCCAGGGTGCCACAACCATGTGACCTGTGCTCTTAGTCACACTTTACTGCTGAGCTGCAAGTTGGAGTGATATCACCCTCCTCCCATCAGCCGATCAGAAGAACAATGGGAAAGGAGCAAGATAGCAGCTCCCAATAGATATCAGAATAGCACTCAATAGTAAGAAATCCAAGTTCGGCTGAAAAGTTTACCTGAAAGCAGTTCTAATGTGTAGCGCTGGCTCCTTCTGAAAGCTCAGACTCAGGCACAATGCACTGAGATGGCTGCCTACACAGCAATATTACAACTAAAAAAAACATACATTTGTTGGTTCAAGAATAACATTTTAAATGGCAGAGTGAACTATTTGCTATGTAAACAGTGTAATTTAGAAATAAAAAGTGTACCCTAAAAATCATGACAGAATATGTGAATGAGGTTTTTATAGAAAGAGTTGGTTGAATGATTACCGTTTCAGGGGATGGAATATGGCCTCCAAAATGGAAATCATCTGTAAGGGGCCAACTGTTAGACTCCAGGTTGCCTGAAAGATGCACATATATTATAATATATTAGTGTAATTGTGTTTACAACCTATATAGTACATAGGACTATAGAGGAAAGTAATAGGGTTCCCTATGCTCCCCCTTGCGCATGCCTTCTCACATTCATTCCCCAGCACTCAGAAGATATAAAATAATTCCCACTGCTACATTAGATTAAAAGTGTGCGCAGAAGATATTCATAGCTGCTGGAGCCTAGCTATGCTATGCTATGTAGCAGCACCCCTTGCCATTTCCCCCAGCCTTATCAATAAAATATCTTTCATAGTATACACTGATACCATGTTTTCATTTTACACCATGTTTTGTACCTCTAGGTTGGAACATGGAACTTGCTTCTAAATAAATAGTTTTTCCTATGCTAAAAATTAATTCAACCCATTCCAGGCCTGATGGCTCACATGGCAATGTTTTAGAGTACTTTTTATGCCTGCTGTGTTTTCGGTGCCAAAAATTGCCCACTGCCACCTCTCATTGTATTCAGTGGGAATTGTCTGAAAGTAGCAGCAGTGGAGCTTTTTGACAGTTTACATATACAGGTGCAAAAAAATCACTCTTTGTTCTATAAACCTTAAAACTAATTTGCTTGCCAGCACAACTGCTCATTTCTTCAAATGATTTGCTCACATAGAGATTATACATTTTCTTTAATTTTTTTGCCAAGCTTATAGTATGAATACCTTATGCAAAGTGATCAGGCATACAGTACCCAAGGAATCATATCTATATAACATGAAGTACCCCAAAGGTTTTTGTATAACTAGATTGTAAGCTCTACCGGGCAGGAACTGCTATCCTCTTGTTTCTTAGATTCTTGTTGCAGCAGTACCTTCTATTTATTTGTATTTATTATCATACTTTGTATCTTTTATTATTTTAATAACCCCCTGTTGTATTAATCTATTCTACTGTACAGCGCTGTGTACATATATAGCACTTTATAAATAAAGATATAAATGCATACATACATCTCTGCTGCAATAATACAGTTGCACAGTGGGCAGCCCTGCCTGCATTCATGTAGCTTAGTACACTAAGTCAAATTTACCTTGAAGCAGTTTATGATGAAGTGATGTTCTTCTACAAAAGAGAAGTGTTGACAGTAAAATCATAAGAACTTTATAATTTAATATATAAATACTCAATGTGTAGGTAGACATATATATACAGTGGAGGAAATAATTATTTGACCCCTCACTGATTTTGTAAGTTTGTCCAATGACAAAGAAATGAAAAGTCTCAGAACAGTATTATTTCAATGGTAGGTTTATTTTAACAGTGGCAGATAGCACATCAAAAGGAAAATCGAAAAAATAACTTTAAATAAAAGATAGCAACTGATTTGCATTTCATTGAGTGAAATAAGTTTTTGAACCCTCTAACAAAAAAAGACAATACTTAGTGGAAAAACCCTTGTTTGCAAGCACAGAGGTCAAACGTTTCTTGTAATTGATGACCAAGTTTGCACACATTTTAGGAGGAATGTTGGTCCACTCCTCTTTGCAGATCATCTCTAAATCCCTAAGGTTTCCAGGCTGTCTCTGTGCAACTCTGAGCTTGAGCTCCCTCCATAGGTTTTCTATTGGATTAAGGTCCGGAGACTGACTAGGCCACTCCATGACCTTAATGTGCTTCTTCTTGAGCCACTCCTTTGTTGCCTTTGCTGTATGTTTTGGGTCATTGTCGTGCTGGAACACCCATCCACGACCCATTTTCAGTTTCCTGGCAGAGGGAAGGAGGTTATCGTTCAGGATTTCACGATACATGGCTCCGTCCATTTTCCCGTTAATGCGAATAAGTTGTCCTGTGCCCTTAGCAGAAAAACACCCCCAAAGCAAAATGTTTCCACCCCCATGCTTGACGGTGGGGACGGTGTTTTGGGGGTCATAGGCAGCATTTTTCTTCCTCCAAACACAGCGAGTTGAGTTAATGCCAAAGAGCTCTATTTTGGTCTCATCAGACCACAGCACCTTCTCCCAGTCACTCACAGAATCATTCAGGTGTTCATTGGCAAACTTCAGACGGGCCTGCACATGTGCCTTCTTGAGCAGGGGGACCTTGCGAGCCCTGCAGGATTTTAATCCATTGCGGTGTAATGTGTTTCCAATGGTTTTCTTGGTGACTGTGGTCCCTGCTAATTTGAGGTCATTAACTAACTCCTCCCGTGTAGTTCTAGGATGCTTTTTCACCTTTCTCAGAATCATTGACACCCCACGAGGTGAGATCTTGCGTGGAGCCCCAGAGCGAGGTCGATTGATGGTCATTTTGTGCTTCTTCCATTTTCGAACAATCGCACCAACAGTTGTCACCTTCTCTCCCAGCTTCTTGCTAATGGTTTTGTAGCCCATTCCAGCCTTGTGCAGGTCTACAATTTTGTCTCTGACATCCTTGGACAGCTCTTTGGTCTTTCCCATGTTGGAGAGTTTGGAGTCTGCTTGATTGATTGATTCTGTGGACAGGTGTCTTTTATACAGGTGACTAGTTAAGACTGGTGTCCTTAATGAGGTTGACTAATTGAGTAGAAGTGTCTAACCACTCTGTGGGAGCCAGAACTCTTAATGGTTGGTAGGGGTTCAAAAACTTATTTCACTCAATGAAATGCAAATCAGTTGCTATCTTTTATTTAAAGTTATTTTTTTAGATTTTCCTTTTGATGTGCTATCTGCCACTGTTAAAATAAACCTACCATTGAAATGATACTGTTCTGAGACTTTTCATTTCTTTGTCATTGGACAAACTTACAAAATCAGTGAGGGGTCAAATAATTATTTCCTCCACTGTATATATATATATATATATATATATATATATATACACTGTATGTATATAAAATAAAAAATCATTGGAAAAGTTTTAGAAAACTAGAAAACAACTAGACTAAATAAAGTAATAGGCTTTACTCATTTTGGAGGAAGCAAGCTATCTTTCACTGTAACTAAAGTGTAGAAACCAACTTGCATAAGTTACTGCACTAATATAGTAACATCATTTTGTTCATTGCAAACAAAATATATTACCTGCATCGTCCAATGAAATGATTACGTGATGGAATTAGTAGAACAGCAATGAGTGTGAAGGTTGCAACAACTACAATGATGCTTGTTAGAAGAATTCTTGTATTTTCTGTATTATATTCAACAAATGTTTCTTCTGTGGCTGTAAAAGATAATGTTTCCCACTATTTGATGCACTGTATTTAACACACAGGTTAGTGATTTGCCTCTATAACACTATTCTTCACAATCAAGCATGTGGTAGTTCAATGGGTTCATATTTTCCCCCTATCAGGGCCTTGTGCATAATGCTTAAAGAAGTAGTTCACCTTTTAGAATGTTATAGAATGGCCAATTCTGAGCAACTTTTCAATTGGTCCTCATTACTTGTTTCTTATAGTTTTTGAATTACCGTATATACTCGAGTATAAGCCGAATTTTTCATCTCTAATAATGTGCTCAAAAAAGCACCCTCGGCTTATACTAGAGTATATACGGTAGTTATGTTCTCCCGGCCGTTTATTACTGCGGAGGAAGCAAAGCCCGGTGCTGGACGCATTGCATCGCATTACATGTTTACCGTATATACGCTCATTGCGCGCACCCCCCTGTGGACGACCTTACGCGTGGACGCGTCAGGCGCACGACATCATGTGCTGCGCGTAGCGGAGCAGCATCACTGAGGGCCACTTGTGCTCGTTGAGCTTGTTCTCGTTGCGCTCGTTCACGTTGCACACAGCCCGACCCCCCCTGAGACCTTACCTCCCGGGTTTAAATCTCACGCGCACTATTGCAATCGCACTGGATTGGCAGGAAGGCTGAATGCGCGGGCCATTACCGGGTAAAGGAGCCCCCTCTTTCAGTTTTCAAGTTTAATTGCAGTACTCTCATTACATAGGGACACTTCTGTGCAAATAAGTCATTTGGCAATCATAGGCTTCCCTGTACATGGGACAGACTCCCAAGAATGGACTTGCTCCCTTGTATCTGACCACAGAATGCAGAGCTGTGGTGTAAGGTTGGCAAGCCAAGACCATATCAGATTTGTGTATGCATGGTCTAATCACTAATTGGGTACCTTCTTCAGTTGCACAGGGATATAGATATAAATTATAAATATTTTAGACAATTAAATAAGCAGTAAACTCAAATGTCGATATTGCCATGTCTTGAATACCCCTGTGCATACAAGAACCTGTCATACCTGCTTCTCACCAAATGTAATGCTCTGGACTTGTCTCTAATACCTGTAGTTACAAAAGTAGAGTAATCGCTTTATCCCTCCTGTGTGCACAATGGTCACATATCATTTGCTTACATGCCTGTGTATAGCGCACAGTGACAGCGCCAAGACATCCTGTGTATAGGTCAAGATGAAGTCGCTGCAATAGTTGGGGAAATGGGAACAACTCTAGATATGATATGTAACGAAGGTGAAGTGGTTGCTTTCTTTCTAATCTGTCATCCTCTAGTCATGCAAAGCACACAGCAGGATGGCAAGTACTTGATAATTAGTATGGAAGCTTCCTTAGCCTTCCCAAACTTGCTTTTGTCTGCTGCTGTAGCATTTTTCTTTCCCTAAAGTTATCTTTTATTTATTTATCTGTTATTTGATTATTGAAACTTAGCAGTAGCGGCTGCATTTCCCAACCCTAGGCTTATACTCGAGGCAATAAGTTTTTCCAGTTTTCTTAGGTAAAATTAGGTACCTCGGCTTATATTCGGATCGGCTTATACTCGAGTATATACGGTATTTGCTTTCTTCTTCAAACTGCAAACTCTTTGTAGCTTTTACAGCTTTCAAATGGGGGTCACTGACCCCGGCAGCCAAAAACTATTGCTCTGTGAGGCTACAGTTTTATTGTTATTGGTACTTTATATTACTTATTTTTCTATTCATATATCAGCTTCTCATTCAAACCACTCCCTGGTTATTGAGGTAATTTAGCCCCTAACAACCAGATAGCTGTTGAAACTCCAAACTGGAGAGTTGCTGAACAAAAATTGAAATAATTAAAAAACTACAAATAATAAAAAATTAAGACCAATTGAATATTGTCTCAGAATATTACTCTCTACGTCATACTAAAAGTTAACTCAAAGATGAACAACCCTATACCCCCAGAATTAATACGTAACCAACAGATTGTTGGTTACAGACAGTTTATATTATGTTAAGTGACCTATTAAAGAATCTCGCCAAACTGGAATATATATAGCAGTAAATTTTGCCCTTTTACCAATGGCACATACTATTAAAAAATATATATACATTTTTTATGAAAATGGTTTATATACAGTGGCTTGCAAAAGTATTCGGCCCCCTTGAACTTTTTCACATTTTGTCACATTACAGTCACAAACATGAATCAATTTTATTGGAATTCCACGTGAAAGACCAATACAAAGCGGTGTACACGTGAGAAGTGGAACGAAAATCATACATGATTCCAAACATTTTTTACAAATAAATAACTGCAAAGTGGTGGGGTGTGCGTAATTATTCAACCCCCTGAGTCAATACTTTGTAGAACCACCTTTTGCTGCAATTACAGCTGCCAGGCTTTTAGGGTATGTCTCTACCAGCTTTGCACATCCAGAGACTGAAATCCTTGCCCATTCTTCTTTGCAAAACAGCTCCAGCTCAGTCAGATTAGATGGACAGCGTTTGTGAACAGCAGTTTTCAGATCTTGCCACAGATTCTCGATTGGATTTAAATTTGGACTTTGACTGGGCCATTCTAACACATGGATATGTTTAGTTTTAAACCATTCCATTGTTTGCCTGGCTTTATGTTTAGGGTCGTTGTCCTGCTGGAAGGTGAACCTCCGCCCCAGTCTCAAGTCTTTTGCATACTCCAAGAGGTTTTCTTCCAAGATTGCCCTGTATTTGGCTCCATCTTCCCATCAACTCTGACCAGCTTCCCTGTCCCTGCTGAAGAGAAGCACCCCCAGAGCATGTTGCTGCCACCACCATATTTGACAGTGGGGATGGTGTGTTCAGAGTGATGTGCAGTGTTAGTTTTCCGCCACACATAGCGTTTTGCATTTTGGTCTCATCTGACCAGAGCACCTTCTTCCACATGTTTGCTGTGTCCCCCACATGGCTTGTGGCAAACTGCAAACGGGACTTCTTATGGTTTTCTGTTAACAATGGCTTTCTTCTTGCCAGTCTGCCAACTTTGTGCAGTGCACGACTAATAGTTGTCCTATGGACAGATTCCCCCACCTGAGCTGTAGATCTCTGCAGCTCATCCAGAGTCACCATGGGCCTCTTGGCTGCATTTCTGATCAGCGCTGATCATGTATGATTTTCGTTCCACTTCTCATGTGTACACCACTTTGTATTGGTCTTTCACGTGGCATCCCAATAAAATTGATTCATGTTTGTGGCTGTAATGTGACAAAATGTGGAAAAGTTCAAGGGGGCCGAATACTTTTGCAAGCCACTGTAGATGAATCAGGGCACTGACATCAGAGAATGTACTGGTTCTACAACAAAATTATTTTAGAGCCCCAAATATAGGACAAGGAAACCCTTTTCTACAAGACTTTTGGTATATTGTATATTGTTGGGCACCCCTTAATGTACCTGATCGCTACCTTTATTTTCCTAAATACCTTTTATTATGGTTCACTCTCACAGTTTAAAATATGCCTCCGTTGCAGCTGCCATTTTATTTTTTTATTACAAACGTCATTAAGATGAGCCTCGTGATTTATCTGCGTCTGCGCAAATATTTTTACACCCGTTCGCCCTCACACATCATCAGGCCCAGATTTGTGGAGAGGCCACAAAGGCCTGGGCCTAGGGCAGCAGAAATTTATCGAGTGCCGCATCTTTGAGTTTTGTGCACTGGGAAGGAGGCAGGAGCACACAAACACCGATCAGCACAGAGCAGGAATAAGTTGTAAGAGCTTGTTGATCGGTGTATATGTTCCTGCTTCCGTTGCGCGTCACCATAGTAGCCATATTACTTGGTTGCTATTGGTGCATGCTGAATACAAGTTGGGCATTACAGGTGTCAATGTTTGTGAGCAAAGTATGAAATGCTTTCCTGAAGATCATTTATGCACATGTGCTGATTAGGAATACTTTCTTATACGCATGCTTGGGTCTTGGTTTTGCTAAACTGGTCAAAAATATTATATTGATTCCCTTTATAAAGTCTAGTTCTTTAAGTCACATGTGAGGCAGAACAGATCCAGCAATGTCAATCACTGTGTTACTTACTTGTACTCTTCATCTCAATAGGTGAGACAGTGGTGGTTGGACCCAAATAATACTCCACACTGATATTTGCATATTCTTCCACTTCACATCTCCACAAGCCTTGGTTTTCATTTTTGTTTGGGTCCAGAAGATAAAGAAGACCTCGTTTATTTTTCTTAATGCTCTGTACCTTACCCTTAAGTAATGAGAGCTTGAACGTGAATATGTGCTGAGTGTGGGAGTCTTGATTCGTGCAGATATTGCATACAAGGGCCTTCTTTGTCTTTACTGGAATCAAGGAAAGAGATAAAGAGGGGGAGAACAAGCAGCCTGTGGGAAGATAGTAACATTGTGAAGAAAGAAAGGTACAGTAGGGGAAATGCATTTTTAAGATATATATAAGAAATGTCAGCTTCTGCACAACTTCCCCCCTATCCTCTGTCACTTAAAAGTGGCAATGCTTGTGTACTTAAAGTGTGGGAGATACAGGAGATATTTGCACCATTTTAGCTGGAACCAGGCACAGTCCCAGTCACTATTTCTGATGCAAATCTGATGCAGGTTGTCAGTATAATTCAGATAAAGGTATGGGATCTGTTATCCGGAATCCTGTTATGCAGAATGATTCAATTTACGGGAAGACCATCTCCCATAGACTCATTATAGGGGAATAATTCCCATTTTTAACAATGATTCCCTTTTTATCTGTGGTAATAAAAAGTACCTTGTACTTGATCCCAACTAAGATATAGAGACAAAACAATCCTATTTAGTATAAATAATGTTTAAATTATTTTTTAGTAGACTTAAGGTATGGTGGTCCAAATTACGGAAAGATTTTTTATCCAGAGAACCCCTGATTCCAAGCATTCTGGATAATAGATTGCATACCTCTAATGGCATTGCACAACACCAAAAAGAGTCAGACTCTACAACTTTAATTACACATTCACCTCTACATTCATCATATGATTATCATAAAGCAAAATGTATGAAGCTATGTACCCAATTTACCAAGTATACCTACATCAATGAGTTCACACTAATGTCAGAGTGTATATTCCAATTCTTTCTCTTCTGTAGCTATCACTCACCTTTGGTGCCATAATATATCAGTATGTTCAGTATCACTGCCAGCAGCATATTGTTTCTCTGTATGTGTGCCTCTTCTTCTATCTTTATCTTTGCCCCTTAATCTAACAACCTTGTTTTAGTAACCACCTTTTCAGTTTCTAGTGGTTCTTCTCTTATATCTGGATTTCTTCATATGAATTTTGCCTTTTCACTTTCTTCTCCTTTTGTCTTGTTTTGCATCTATTACTATGCTATTTCTATATTATTCCCCTTTCTCCTCCTCCCTCTTTTCAATTCCATCATCTCTGTTTATAGTCCTCTTTTTTGCTTTGCCCTTTTTTGTCTGTCAAACTGTTGGAGCTTTTTAGCCCCTCCCTTAAGATGAAAATATAGAGCGGAACCTCATAGGTCTTATCACTGACTAGCAGTCCCTCATAGAAGTTTGCTTGTTTTTAACTGAAGCATCTGAAGTGGTTTATAGTGTGATCATATAGTAATTCTATTCAAACGAACTGTAAATCTAGTTATCTACCTTGCAAGGACCTAACACAGAGTAGCTAGAATTATTTGAGAACAATGCAGCTGGGAATATAGTGCTCTCTCCCCATTTATTGCTGCAGTGGGAGACTCTTCTCGGAAAAAGCCATAGTAACAGAATGTTTTCAATGGAAAAGGACATATGCTTCAGGCACCAATAGTAAGGGATGCCACAGTTTAGAACAAAAGACAAAAAATACAGATTTACACTGGTGCTGTATCGTATAGCCATAAGCTCTGACTGCTCTGACTGCTCTACTGCAGTCAATTTAGAACGAGTCTTTGATTGATTGATTGATTGATTGATTGATTGGTTGATTGTTTCTAAGCTTATTCAAGAAAGACATTCATTTTGACTCTTAGGCTGATGCCAGACTGAGTGTATGGCATATATTTTCAGCAAGCTGAAAACCGCTTTCCAAAAATACCGCCATACGCCCCTACCTGTGCCTGCATCCGAATGAATGGAATACACTCAGACGCAGGCACATGTAGCCAATATCCACTAAAGATACAAAGTCTCGCGTTTTTTGGTGGATATCGGCTACATGTGCCTGCACCTGAGCCTATTTCATTCATTCGGGTGCAGGCACAAGGTAGGCGGTTTTTACAGTAGCGGGGCATATTCTCAGCGATTGATTTGCATTGCTGCAGCCAAGTGTAAAAATGTAACCTGTAAGGAACTACATGCTTTCCAGAAGAACAAAATGTAACATGTAAGGAACTACAAACTTAGGGTTTACTTAAAGTTTAATTAACCAAGGAAATGTTGGCTCTTGGTTTTGTAGCCACAAAGGCCTGTGAAAGAAAAAGCTGAATTAAAGGGATACTGTCATGATTTTTATGTACTTTCAATGTCTTATTTACCAACAAATATATTTTTTTTAGCTGTAATATAGTTGTAGGCAGCCATCTCAGTGCATTATGCCTGAGTCTGAGTTTTTAGAAGGAGCCAGCACTACACATTAAAACTGCTTTCAGGTAACCTAAGCCAGACTTGGATTTCTTACAATTGAGTGCTATTCTGATATCTACTGGGAGCTGCCATCTTGCTCCCTTCCCATTGTTCTGATGATCAGCTGCTGGGAGGTGGGTGATATCACTCCAACTTGCAGCTCAGCAGTAAAGTGTGACTGGAGTTTATCAGTTTATAAGTCAGTTTATAAGTCACATGGCTGGGAAATGAAGAATATGACTAGCCCCATGTGAAATTTCAAAATTAAATATAAAAAAAAATCTGTTTGCATTTTTGAAAAATCGATTTCAGAAGAGAAGCTCTATTAACTGATGCATTTTGGAAAAAAAACAGGTTTTCCCATGACAGTATTCCTTTAATAGTTTACATTCAATCTAAAGATCAAGCAGTGAACAAGTCCAGTTATATCACAGTACTCCATGTCATGTTAGTACAGAGCCTACTTCCTTCCTGCCATGACACAGCAATGCTGCCAAACTGTGACTGGGATTCAGGATAAATTTAATGCAGGGTATTTTTTTTGTTTTGTTTGTGTTTTACTTTCTGTGCAAATTTGAGGGGAGCCTAACTATATTCATAATAATACTAATCCCCCACTATGGGGAACCCTAGAAAATGCTTTTACGCTTATTCCAGTAGGTATCACCAAGCACCAGTTACTTAAATGAATGTTATTTGCAGCAAGGCAAGTTATAGCCAAGGTGTGGAAAATCCTTAATATCCTAAACCTTAACATTGAATTGGTGAAGGTAAAACTTGACTGGATCTTCTGCAATAAGAAATGAACCAGCATAGTATTAGATAACAATTTGGCAGCCTTGGATTGATTAAAGGTACCAAGGATCTTTACCAAGCTACTTATTGTCCTTATAATGACATAATAAAACTTGAATTTAAGGTTTAGAGGATTCTTATAAATATAGATTATACTGAGTTAAGATATACTTAGGGGCAGATTTATTAAAGTACGATCAGTCCGAATCTGACTTTTTCATACCTTCCATACCTTTTTTGCCGATTTTTGCGAGACTTTTTCGTACTGTGCGTCAAAAATTACGTTATTCTTCCCCTTTACAGAGCGCTGGTAAGGCCCCATCTAGAATATGCTGTTCAGTTTTGGTCTCCAGTGCTCAAACGGGACATTATTGAGTTAGAGAGGGTCCAGAGAAGGGCAACTAAGCTGGTAAAGGGTATGGAAAGTCTCAGTTATGAAGAAAGACTGGCCAAGTTGGGTCTGTTTACACTGGAGAAGAGGCGCTTAAGAGGTGACATGATAACTATGTATAAATATATAAAGAGATCATATAATAACCTCTCTAATGCTTTATTTACCAGTAGGTCCTTCCAACGGACACGAGGGCACCCACTCCGTTTAGAAGAAGGGAGGTTCCATTTAAACATTCGGAAAGGATTTTTTACTGTGAGAGCTGTGAAGTTCTGGAATTCCCTCCCCGAATCAGTCGTGCTGGCTGATACATTATATAGCTTTAAGAAGGGGCTGGATGGATTCTTAGCAAGTGAGGGAATACAGGGTTATGGGAGATAGCTCTTAGTACAAGTTGATCCAGGGACTGGTCTGATTGCCATCTTGGAGTCAGGAAGGAATTTTTTCCCCTCTGTGGCAAATTAGAGAGGCTTCAGAGGGGTTTTTTGCCTTCCTCTGGATCAACTAGTAGTTAGGCAGGTTATATATAGCCATTATGGTTGAACGTGATGGACGTATGTCTTTTTTCAACCCAACTTACTATGTTACTATGTTACTATGAGACAAAATAATTTTGTCATGCCGAGTACGAAAGTTTCGGATTCATTCAACCTTCGGTATCGTGACTTTCCATGGGCCAGGTTGGAGCTGCAGAGTGCCATTGAGCCCTATGGGAGACTTTCCTTGGGCCAGGTTGGAGCTGCAGAGTGCCATTGAGCCCTATGGGAGACTTTCCTTGGGCCAGGTTGGAGCTGCAGAGTGCCATTGAGCCCTATGGGAGACTTTCCTTGGGCCAGGTTGGAGCTGCAGAGTGCCATTGATTCCTATGGGAGACTTTCCTTGGGCCAGGTTGGAGCTGCAGAGTGCCATTGAGCCCTATGGGAGACTTTCCTTGGGCCAGGTTGGAGCTGCAGAGTGCCATTGATTCCTATGGGAGACTTTCCTTGGGCCAGGTTGGAGCTGCAGAGTGCCATTGAGCCCTATGGGAGACTTTCCTTGGGCCAGGTTGGAGCTGCAGAGTGCCATTGATTCCTATGGGAGGCTTCCAAAAACATGCACAGAAGGATCAAAGTCGGAAAGGTTTTCCTGCCATTTCCGATCGTTCGATACAAAAATTTAGTGACTTTCTGATTGCCAATACAATATTATCGTGACTATTCTGATTTTTTCGGAAGCATTTTTGTGATATTTGCGATCATCAGAAATTATCGTATCTAATCCTAATTTTTCCCATTTCGGGATTTAAACTCGTTGAACTCGATGAATGTGCCCCCTAGTAAAGGGTTCATAGGCAGTGCCCATTGTGTTAAAGTGTGTTTCTTTTCCTTTTGTTTATTACTTTATATTGTTTAACTGTTTTTTTTGTTCTTTTTGCAGTAGGTTATTTCCATACTATATGCTCAAAGGGATTTCTAACATCACAATATAATATAGGGGTGTACAATGTATCTAAGATTGTGTAATATAATATGATACAGCAATGTGAGTTGTAAACTCTATGTACAAAATGTTATTTATCCAAGATAACATGGAAATCCTCTATTTGTCTTGAAATAAGAATTTACTAAAAAAAATTGCCTAATGGAAGAAATCCTCATTCTAATCAACAATCCAGTATACAGTGTTTAGCTGGTTTCAGTTAGTTGTCAATATACCTATGTTATAATGTTATTTAAAAGCAGTATGTGCTGCAGCAGCCAGCTGATTTACAGACCTGTGAAGAAGCATGCAAGTGTGGGAAACCAAGTCTCCGCTGGACTCAGAACCAGGAGTGTTTAAAGGGACAGACATATTATGCTTTCAGTCCCTGACAATTCTGCTTTTTTTTCAGCTTGCAATTAATTGTTGGGATTGCAGGCAATGTCAATGGCAGATAAGAATACTACATGCAGGAGATAAGTATGTAAGCCTCTAAAACCTTTAATAAGCCTTTTTTTCTTAATTTATGTTCTTAGTGTATTGTCATCCTGACAAAAAGTTTCTATTTAGCAACAATATGTTCACCTAAAAGACATTCATTCTACAGACACATTCCCAGCATGCCTTGAGAACCTTTCCAGGAAGCCACATAGATTACGCAATAATTTACCCACATTGGATCAATACCCCCAATAATCCTTTTATTTAAAGCTCACACATAGATTCAAGTCACTGATAGGACATCACAAAAATCCATTACAAGGCATGACTGTATTCTGCAAAGTACATAAATAATCACAGCCTTCAAGAAAGTTAAGTTGTTTGTGTATAAATGCCAAAATGAAGTATACATATTTGCTTTATATTAAATATCACTGTTCTTATTGGGTATACAGGAAAACATAATTATAATAGAAAATATTCAATTTGATTAATTTAAAGTGTATCAAATTCCAGGCAAATGACTGTGCTTCTTAAATCTAACACACACAATGACTGTGCTTCTTAAATCTAACACACGCTATGACTGTGCTTCTTAAATCGAACACACGTAATGACATTGCTTCTTAAATCGAACACACGCTATGACTGTGCTTCTTAAATCGAACACACGTAATGACATTGCTTCTTAAATCGAACACACGCTATTGACTGTGCTTCTTAAATCGAACACACGTAATGACATTGCTTCTTAAATCAAACACACGTAATGACTGTGCTTCTTAAATCTAACACACGTAATGACATTGCTTCTTAAATCGAACACACGTAATGACTTTGCTTCTTAAATCGAACACACGTAATGACTTTGCTTCTTAAATCGAACACACGTAATGACTGTGCTTCTTAAATCTAACACACGTAATGACTTTGCTTCTTAAATCTAACACACGTAATGACTGTTCTTCTTAAATCGAACACACGTAATGACTTTGCTTCTTAACTCGAACACACGTAATGACTGTTCTTCTTAAATCTAACACACGTAATGACTTTGCTTCTTAAATCGAACACACGCAATGACTGTGCTTCTCAAATTGAACACACGTAATGACTGTGCTTCTCAAATCAAACACGTAATGACTGTGCTTCTTAAATCTAACACACGTAATGACTTTGCTTCTTAAATCGAACACACGTAATGACTGTTCTTCTTAAATCTAACACACGTAATGACTTTGCTTCTTAAATCGAACACACGCAATGACTGTGCTTCTCAAATTGAACACACGTAATGACTGTGCTTCTCAAATCGAACACACGTAATGACTGTGCTTCTCAAATTGAACACACGTAATGACTGTGCTTCTCAAATCTAACACACGCAATGACTGTGCTTCTTAAATCTAACACACGCACAATAGAAAACACACACATATGCACAAATGCAACCTACTGCTGATTTAGGAAAAAGGTGGCAAGAAATTCATAGAGAGAACTTAGGGTCAAAGTGCTAGATTTTTGTAAATCACATATCAGATGGATATCATTTTCAGCCTTAGTGGGTTGGCAGTAGAATCAAAGTGAGATTAATATAGGTATTAATCCTAAAGGGGAATGAGATCTCTAAACACTGAATCTAGATCTCTAGACACTGCATGTAATTAGCCACACCAACTTCTGGGGACTGTAGAGTGGTGTTTTGCACCTGCTTTTCTGGAAGACACAAGGCCAAAGCACCTCTACATCATTCAACTTGCATCCTGCAATGAATAACTCTGCATCTGCATGAATGCAAGTAGTGGTTACGGAGCTTCCACTTGGAGTGAGGCCATGAATAGCGTACTTTTCAGACACTTCAGCTGTTAAACAGTTTGGCAAGATACTTCCTCTAAGAGATGAACCCTCTATCATTAATTTTCCTAAAAATCCGCTAATCTACATTTTACAAACAAATAAGTACTGTAAATGAGCTTTCCTCACTATAAAAAAGGAATTTCAGGAATTTTCATAGATTGAAATGCTTTTTGCATTTTGATAATGATGTGCTTTTAGGATTTCAGATGTATTTCCTTATCAGTTAAAATAACATTTATGACTCTTCACACACTCTTACAACAGAAGCTGAAGGACTTGCCTGTTACATTTCCATTGGAAAGACACAATATTCAAATCATATGTACAAGAGATAATTTACCAGAAAACTACAGTACATAATAACCAGCAGAATCCAGTTTGTACACTGTCCCAGATTTGAGGTATTGGAAGGGGCACTGAGATGGCAGCTACTTGTTGCCCCCCTGTAGTTCATAAGTAAGATTTCTGCTCTTGGGAAGCAACAGTTTGATGAATATTCAACTCGTTCTAAGGTTCCATCAGGTCCATAGGAGATAGAACCAAAACCAGAGAGTATTTGAGCAGATTTTACTCCATCGGAGTCTGAAATATGGACAACAGAATGCCACTGGTGCTGCTGACAGAGTCTTGGAGGAAGCGAGAGGGGGCAGGAACCAGAATAGGAGACCAGAGAGCAGACAGGGGAGTGAAGGGAATAAACCTGGGAAGAAAGGAGAGAAAGGAGAAGGTGTAAGTAATATGGTACAAATAATAGTGTTGTAACATAACTTCTGAGTTTAAAAAAGACACATAAGTTATGTGTTACACGTGGAACAAAGAAGAGGAGAGAGTTTTCATTTATGGAAATATGACAGCGCTCAACAGGATCTTTCCATTTGCTTCACCATATACAAGGCTAAACTCAAACCAGACATGGTAGGACTCATTGATTTATGTGCATTGTATGTAAAAAATAAAATTAATTTTGCACTCCATTAGTAAATGAGCGTTTTGCACTTTTCGGTTCAAGCCCAGTTTGGGGTCCAGCACTTGGACACAACACAACTTTCCTTATCACAAAGTTACAAATGTATGGAAGCACTGCTGGGTAAACTTAAATTAGTGAACTGGCATAACATACAATTGCAGCATTTATTGCCCTCTTATTTGTGTTTATTACCCAACCATTTTGATTGTAAGCACTATGGGATAGCGACCTTTTCCTTGTGTCTCTTTTAGAACTTAATTTTGATTATAATTGTTTATTGTGTACGGATTTCTTTTTCTGTATATACTGTATTTTTAAGCATTGTCAAGTGTGAATTCTTGCAGAAATACCAACCTCAGATAACAGGTTTACAGATATATTTTCTTTCTCAGTCCACTAGTTGCAGACAAGTTGCCCTACCTCAGGTCTGGCCACCAGTATCAGTGGTATAAGTGTAAAACAGCTTTGTGGCTTGTCCTCACAGGCTTCAGCCTGAGCTGTTACAGCGACAGTAGTGTCTGTCTCAGCCTCATCAGGCGCCTGGATCCAGAATTTCGCCTCATGTGTCTCATTCACATCAGTAAATATTCTGGATATAGAGAAGGATGAGACAAGTAGTGACTGATATAACAAGAATTAGTGGGTACAGACAGAAAAAAAAATTAACAATAGTGGTTTCCATCCAGTTCCAAAGTGTATACAGGAAAAAAGTGAGTTCAGAATTTAGAGATAACCAAGAAGACTTGAAATTCTCAGCTGTGCTGGACCCTCACCTGGGTATAGTTGTGTTCATATTGTAGCCACGATCATTGCTTAGGGTTATTATGTAGCAATGAGATGTTCCATAGCTGGTGATGCTAAGAGAAAGCCAATGCATTTCCCCTGGCATTAGAGGGTACTCATTAGTTATCTGCAGAATACAGAAAGATAAGCCCAAAGCTAATCAATTCACTTCCACCAAAGATCAATAAAATACAGACAGTGTAAGTAAGTGATGTAAGCTTAAGTAACAAAGAGTGTTAAACAGAAATAAAAACCAGTCACTATTTGATCACTCATTTTTCCATTTGCATGGGTTAATTCACATAACAAGTGTTCTTTATTAACACACCATGTATATTTAAAGGAGAGGTAGCCCGTAGATAACCCTAAGGCGGAAAATGCATATAGAGTTTTCTAATAAAACACTACCCTCTAGTGGCTATATTTTTTTGAGAAGCAATACATTACACAATTGCAACAGTAATTATAGTAAGTATAGTAAAATGGGCTACAGCTGAGAACCTTCTGGGGAATATTATGATATAACAGTCTCACTGAAAACATGTAGCAAATATATGCAATCTTTCCGTTTAAGAGTTATTAACACAACCAATGTTTCAGCTTGTATTTTAATTTTGTTTCTCTGTTCTTTCATCAGAACTTTCCTAAATAAATGATACAGGGAGGTGCTTGTTATGGTAACTACAGTTTGTTTTATCAGTCAGCACAAAATAAAAGCTGGCAACAAATGTGCGCTTTTTGGCGTAACATAGCTAGAGTTCAAGCAATACTTATGTGGCCCCACCATGCAATTAGTATAGTGCATAATGCAATAGGTAAGCAATATGCAGCAGTTAGTGCAAATCTAATGCAGTTGTTACAGTATGATGAGCTGATGATATAGTTACATGTTGATGTAGTAGATTAGCTGATGATGTAGTTACATTTTTTGTTGCAAAAACATTTAAAAATTGTAAAGTTGCCAGACAATAAAGAAGCAATGCACTGAGCAAACAAGTCAGGACAGCACATGCAGTGCAATGCATTAATGAATACACCACTATTTTATAGAATTATATATTTAACAATTTAGAGTGTTCTATATTGTTAACACATTTTAAAGCGGACCTGTCACCCTAGGAAATAATTATAAATTGTTTTCTATTGTGTTTGTCAAGCAAAATAAACTTCAATTACACTATATAAATTTTTTTGAAACTTATTTTCTTCAGCCTTGGAATTCACCATTGCAGTAAACAGGCAGGTGCCATTTTGTGGACACTGTTATTAAGGCAAGGGGTCCTGATACCCATATCCATGCACTGGTTACACAATTACATGGTGCGGAGGGAGGGGGAATGTGAGGAGGGCAGTGACATCTAAGAAGTTCTGAGCTGAAAGTGAAAGTAACTGACTGCCCCACCCATATGCATAAGGCATAGAGGCGGGGCAGGCAATATGTGATTGACAGCTGGGACTTTTAAATGCTTATATAATGGGTATAGATGTGTTAATAAAAAAATGACTTTGGGTTACATGTTTAATTTAAAAAGAACTTTTATTATACAGTGTTTTATGTCTGGGTGACAGGTCCACTTTAAGTATTTTGGGTGCATTCAAAAGTTATCTAGAAAGGAGTTTACCTAGGAGTCACGAATATACATATATAAATATATGATTTCATACAAAAGAAACATTCTATTAACATAAAATTATGGAAATCAGTTTAAACAGTGCCAACAGATTAGTAAGGGATGCAGTGCAATTAGTGTACAATACCATGCGCACCTCAACCACGCATTCCGCTGATTTGCCATGCTGCGGGGCTTCCCGAAGAAATGCACTTCCCTTTCCATCCTGACCGCTCACCCCAATGCTGAAGTCTCCAAAAGGTACCTGTCCCACCTGGGCCACCAATAGGCCTGTCTGATTGGCTGGTTCCAGTTCCAACTTCAATGGGACACCTTTTGCTGGTGTTATGGTCACGTGGTCCAGGTGGGCAGAGTCTGGGAGGCCAATCGCATCTACAACCAAGATGGCAGAAACACCTACACACGGTGACAGGAAGAGGTTGGGAAAACAGAGTAAGAGAAGCTGTAGTGCAAACAAAAAAGAGCAAAGTGATTTAATGATACATGAGTCAAACTTGCAATGAACACTTGGAAAGTGCAGTGTATTATGCAGACACCAGACAAATACCTATTATGAATTTGTTTGTACATGTATTCTGCCTTTATTCGCGTGGGGGCAGTTACAAACCTGATACTGGTTGATTGCTGAGTTTATAAAGCCCAGGGTGAGAGCCATTTACAGGAACCCCAAAATAATACAGGAAGTCGACCAAGCTACGACCTAAGTAACAGAGCAGATAGTATTTAGAGAAAGGAAGAAAAAAGTGATATGTTGAGGGAAAGAAAAACAAGATAATGAAGCTGAATTTCTGGAATAAGAGATGATAACTAAAATGCGGAAGTAGACAGAAGGCTTATGAGGGAAATAGTTAACCCAGCGTTTTTCAACTGCTGTTCCGCGGCACACTAGTGTGCCGCGAGATGTTGCCTGGTGTGCCGTAGGTGCAGGGCCGGCCCTGCACCTACGGCACACCAGGCAACATTGCGCCCAATCGGGCCCTGCGCCAATGGGGGCCCCGCGCTCCACTGAAAAAGAATAGCTTTAACTCCCCCCTCCCTCACTCCCTTCCACCCGCACGGACTTCCAGTTACATTTACCTCTTATCGCATCAACACCAGAGGAGAACTTCTTCACAGGGGGCTGTGCTGCAATGCGATTGGACACAGGCATAAACTTTGACCCTCTGCTCTCACCGTGCTAAAGCAGACACGCACGCACGCACAGTCCCCTGTGAAGGAGTTCTCCTTTCGTGTCGATGAGATAAGAGGTATTTGTAACTAGAAGTCCGTGGACATGTTTTTTTTTTTTTAAATAACTCAGCGGGGGGGATAAATGAGCCTGGAGCTGCTGCAGGTAATGATTCAAGCTGTTGCTAAGATGGCTGACATCTTTGCCTGAGAGCATCTGCTATACATAGGCTGCTGGCCTTTACCATTTAATTATGTCCCCCAGCCGCACACTAGTTATATAACTGCAATAAACTGGGAGAAACAATGGGACCCGGACACTTTATGGCCACAACAAATATTGTATGTGGAAACTATGGCAGCTTTGTGTTTATTTGATTCCTATTCAAGAGAATTACTTTATATATAGTCAATATAGGCACAGAGTTACATTTTTTAACATTTTCTAATGGTGGTGTGCCTCGTGATTTTTTTCATGAAACAAGTGTGCCTTTGCCTAAAAAAGGTTGAAAAACACTGAGTTAACCAATAAACATTAGAATCAAATAAAATAAGATTTCAGCAGAATGGCAGGGTGGCATAAGAAATAAAAAGGCAATAATTGTATTAAACAGTGTCAGACAGTCTTCTTACCTTGTATATGCAAGGTGTGGGGTCCTGTAGTCTTCATCTGAATTCTCCATCTTCCTTTAGGCAGAGGGTGTTTGAAGGAGACACGTGTAAACTTTCCGTTACTTTGACGGTTACCATTCTGGATTTGACCTACTCCAAAAAAAATGCAATTTCTTTATTAAGACACCTTTAACAAGGGCTATATTGAATAAATATAACTTGTTCCATCTAATAGTTACCGTGTCCTAACCTGCAGGGTCAAGAATGTTGAAGGTGCTTACATCCCCATTGATAAACAAGCAGATACTGCGCATGAAATCATCCACCTGAAATTCATGGACCGAGTTACCCCTCTCCATGCTTTGTTTGTGGAACAGTGTGACCTACATGGAAAGCAGACAATGACAATGAAAGCAGTCCTAAAGATTCAAAATACTATTTTCCTTGTTTGCATAGTCTTTTGCGCAGTTTGACTCACCACATCGAAGTGGACTGATTCTGAGATGACTTCAGATACTGCAGGAATGTCTTGGTTATTAGTAAATATGATTTGGCCTCCAGATATCTCAGAAAGGTTAGCATAAAGGTCAAATCTGTCCGGCGTCAACAATTCTCTTCGGCTCCTGACTCTAGCTCTAGAGGGATCTTCTGTGACCAGGAAAGAGACCTGCAAATGCAAATGTATATTAGGTTATAATTCCCTTTTATTTCTTAAAACGTTAGCCTTACTGATTTGCACCACAGCCTTTTCTAAGCGCTAGCCTTTTATTTAACAAACAAACTGAATAGAAGAAACCAGTCTTCCCGAGCTCCTTTCTTCTGTCCGTATACTAAGTTTTTAACACATTTGAGGGAAAACACACAGTTCTGCTTACTTTGATTTTTCTCTCCTGAATCAGTGCTTCAACTGAACTCCTTAAATGGGCGTCTTTGGATGAAGCATCCGTAAAAACAAAGATTTCTGAGTTGGGAGGAGTGTGGATCAAAGCCAACTGAAGAAATAGATAATGGTGTGAATGTAAAAGCAGAAATAAAATGCATAGGGAGTAAATAACACGGCAAACAACACGAAAAAATGTACCTGTAGTGCTGAAAGACACATTTCAGGTTCATCGCCCCCTCCAAGAGCTTGTAAGTTATCCAGATAATGAAGGAATTCATCTGGATCACTTGTTTTATATACTGGACCATAATCTAGAGACAATATCAGACACTGAATTGTATCTCATGAAAAAACAGACTGCAGATAGGTAGCCGGCGGGCGACTAATCTCCCCGAGTTGCCTACCCCTGCCATCCCACCGGCGAACATGTAAGTCGCCGGCGGGATGGCAGACGCGGCGGCGCGATTTCGCGCAAATCGCCGAAAAAGACTCGCAAGTCTTTTTCGGCGATTTCCGGAAATCGCCCCGCCGTGTCTGCCATCCCGCCGGCGACTTACATGTTCGCCGGTGGGATGGCAGGGGTAGGCAACTCGGGGAGATTAGTCGCCCGCGAACAGGGAGTTAATCGCGGGCGACTAATCTCCCCCGTGTGCCAGAGCCCTAATGGAAGGCAAGAAAGAAGTGAGGATAGAAAGGGTAGGTCAGGAATAAATACAGGAGACAGATATTGAAGGGATTATGATAGCATACTAGGGTCGTTGAATGGCACCAGAATGTAAAAGTCAGGATATAACAATGTCTGTCGCTGATGTTGGATTATGTGGCGGGATTGCAGCCGGGCTGTAGTGATTTCTTCTCCCATGCTGCCTGTGGTGTCCATAACAAAGCTGAGTGCTGGGGAAGCCGACACTCCAAGAATCCTGATAGAGCATAAAATAAACATGGAGAATGGAACTATGCAGAGAGAGCAATACACTACTGAATTGTAAGGAGAATAATAAGTATGTTTATGTACTCAATAAGGGAGTCACACATCAAAGAAAGGTGATGCAGAATAACAAGAAAAAATTTTGCAAAGAATAATATGCTGTCATTAACATTCACATATATGCCCAAACTCACTGACATTTCTACTAACTTTCCACCCAGCCATACATTATAAGGATCCAACAGAAACAGCACACAGAAATATCTGTAGTAATAAGTCAAATCAACTGGGTGTTTTTCTTGGAGGTTTCGCTAGTCATCCAACTGGATTTCTCAAATCTTAATTACTTGTACAAGTATCTTTCTGGAATCAGGGATCTCACAAAGGTGTTGATTGTATTAACATGATTGGAGGTGCCATGATAAAAGGTGCAAAAACAGCTTCTATTCAAGCTTGGTTCTTCCATTTTCACATATATGGCTTCTTTAACACTTCTTTTAAATCAGTTGTCCTCCCTATCCAGAATGTGAACTTGGCAATAGGGATGTAGCGAACATCGCCAAGAATGTTCGCGAACCCGTTCGCGGACTTTCGCCAAAACTCGCGAATATTCGCAAACTTTGCGAACCCCATAGACTTCAATGGGAAGGCGAACTTTAAAACCTAGAAAAGCCATTTCTGGCCAGAAAACTGATTTTAAAGTTGTTTAAAGGGTGCCACGACCTGGACAGTGGCATGCAGGAGGGGGATCAAGGGTAAACATTTCTCTGAAAAATACTTTGTAAAAAAAAAACGCCAAAAAAAAAATCTGCCAAAAAAAACGCCAAAAAATAACGCCAAAAAAAACCCGCAAGCTATTCCTATGTATACGCAAAGGCGAAAAACCGAAGCGAAAAACCGAAGCGAGGCAAAAAAACGGCGCAAAAAAACGCGGCGAACCAAAAATGGCGAATATCGCCAAAAGTTCGCGAATTTGCGGACTTGCGAACACCCGATGTTCGCGCGAATTAGTTCGCCGGCGAACAGTTCGCTACATCTCTACTTGGCAATCTTCAAACCTGTGTCCTATTTCCTTCAGATGTAGGTACACGGCTGAGTCCTGCCTGGCCAGAGGAGCTGGTTCTTCTGTGCTGCACCATACGCTGGTGTAACTGTTGTTTGGTTTTACCCACATACAAATCAGAGCACTAATCACTGCATTGCATACATGATGTTACTCTTCTTATGCTTTAGGATTGGGTCTTTTTGTCTTTAAAGCAGACAGGGATGCAGAGTTTATAAAAAAAATCATTCTGATTTTCTCAGACACCCCAGCAACGTCACAGAGGACTAAGGCTTTTTACCTTCACTGGTAGTTTTGGTGTTATTGCTTCTCTTTCTACTGATTTTAATAAAGGCCCAGTCTGGATACCCACAATTTTAAAGGACAATGAAAGGTTAATATGAATTAAAAGTAAGTCTAAAGGCATTCTTTTTAAGTACTTACTGCATATCTAAATTCCCAGATCCCTGCTTGCTTCTCTGAGATATGGTGCTGGCAGCCTACAGCAGTGTGAAGACTACAGTGACATCACTGATATCTCTCTCCCCTTCCTGTAGGTGCCAGCGGCAGCCTTCCTATTCTCTGAGCATGTGTGTAACTTGATCCTGTCTCCTGTTCTGAGCTACACATACCCACCAGCCAATCAGAAGCGGATCTGGCAGAGGGGAGGGGGGGAGGGAATGAAACACATGTGCAGTATGAAGCAAGGAGGGAAAGGAAGGGAGAATACCTTTTTAGAGATGGCTGCCTGTTCTAGAAAATGTGAAGTAAGTGTGACTGAGTAAATATTTGATTAGGTGAGCCAAAAGTGTGGCGTTTTTACTAAACAATAGGAGGACTATTGGGCAGTAAGCTTTTTAAATTTTGACTTGCATTCTCCTTTAAGAGCCCCTCTGAGATATTTCAACTCTTTCACCTTAGCTTCTTTGCTGGTGGGGATCTTGTCTACTCTGTGGTGTAGGGTTCTGATAACATGTAGTGAGGTAAAAAACAAAACAAAAAACAAAAGCCTTTTGGACTATACGTCTCAGCATCATACTTTCTACTCTATAGCATGATACACTCCAGCTATACGTTTGGTTTTTTAAGTTCACATAGTAATTGCCGATTATAACAGCCACCACGATTCTTTCTAGGCTTACCTAAGTGTGCTTTGTACTATATACCCCTGTTTCCTTACTAATATAGCTCATTACTACTAAGTTGCTATGAAAACATAAGGGTCATAGTGGATGACATCATAAACGTCAGACAAGAGGTCATAGTGGATGACGTCATAAACGTCAGACAAGAGGTCCACATGACACACAGAGGAGGAGTTTACTAGGGCTATATAAGTTGGGCTACTGAGAAAGAGACACCACTTGATTCTTGCTCCTGAGGAAGTGCACCGAGCAGTGCACGAAACGCGTTGGGCTTTTCGGGCTATTGAGTTCCTATATCTGACTACATACTGTAAGTTTTATTCTTTATATATTGTTTTATAATAAATCATATTGCACTAGTGGCGGTTTTTTCCTTTTTGTATGCCTCAATGAGGATATAGCCACAGTGCACATAAGGATAATCAGACGTGGAGGATACATCGATACAATTGAGACACATCCCAGGGATACAATATCCGTTCAAACAGCTACAAGTCTGCAATGAACACATGACGTTTATTTTACTTCAACAACACTGCCATCTGGTGAGCAGTTAGCAGTACCACACTTGGTGTTAATATTAATTTATTGAACACTGGGAACTTTAAACGGGGTTTAATACTGTCACAATATTTAAACGTTACTACACTATTATTGTTTTTCTTTTTTCCCCCATTCTATGCGCTCTGGATCTGTTTATTTCGTTGAGTTTAGGGTTCTGATAACCCCCAGTATGTGATGGTGGTTTCCCATAGACCACTTTTTCCAGCTTTCCACTTGACTTGTACCAGGCAGGCCAAAAAAGACAGTGTGTTTACTTGCACATCTTCTGGTGTAAACTTGATGTTGTGGTCCACTTTGTTGATGTGTTCAATGAAAATCTGTACCTCTTGTGTGTGTATTTTAACCCAGGTATTGGATCCAATGACTGGGTGGGATTCCTGAATGTATCCAGGGCCTTTCTTTGCTATTGTCTGCCACATTAACTCTATTCTGAAGGTTTAATAACACTTCATAGCATCAATCATGCTAATACAATCAACACCTTACCTTCATGAGATGCCCCCATGCTGGTTATGATAAACGGATTATGCTGATTGGAGCAAGATTCCAGGAGATTTATTCCAGGAAAATCTTTGTACAAGTCATTCGGAATTAAGAAAGCCAGTTGACTGGTGAAACGTCTTCAAGAAAAACACAAGTCTAGTTGATTTGACTTATTACAAATATACCATGACCTGGATACATTTTTTGCCTTTAGGGAGAGGAAAATGGCTATAACCAGCCTTGTGTTTTCTATAAATTTGTTTCTGGTGCATTACTAACCAGAATTTGTTTTGGGCCAAACACTGTACTCCCTGACTTTATACTTAATTACATATTTTATGTATTTCCTTGAAAAAAGATTCTTACATATATATTTGGCCATTTGGCCTACTAAAAAAACATCCATGGTATCATATATAATTACTGGCCAACTCCGCTCTGATCTGCATTATGGTGTGTCTGCACCTAGAGTCATTGCATTGACCTGAGTGCAGAAACATGGAGTGGAATTCAGCACCAAAATGCATGAGTATGCATTTTCACAACAAAATCCATTTAGTCTATGCAGGTTAGCTCAGTGACTCTGGGTGCAAACACACCATAAAGAAGATCCAAGGGAAGGTTTCTCAGCTTGTGCTTATATGCAGGCAGTAGCCTAAGGACCAGGACCTTAGATAGATGATTTACACAAGTCACAAATATAGCTGATTTGTATATATTTTTCTTACCTCAACATATCTCTGTCTGTTACTTCATTCCTCAATTCATTCAGAAATTTGATAGAAGCCTTAAGAGCTAATTCAGCTGCTATTTGATGTAAAAAGTGATGAGGAGAAAACAAGGACACTGCAGTATCTTTGTTGATTCCACCTCTAGCACTGAATAGTCTGCTGTCATCAAAAGGACCACCATGGCTACACTTCCCTGGGTGAAACAACGAAATGCATTAATTGCTAATATATTAATTCAAAAAATGTAATCCTGTAAAATCCAGAGCTGTCTGGATTTACACAATAGCCTTACTCAAATTGTGTTACTTACGCCACGTATAGAGGAAACTTATTTAAGTATTAAACATAAAGAGGAGCAATCATACCAGGAAACAGATTGCCATTGCTGAATGAAAAACATTTTTAGATAATCAAGCAAACAGCAATTACATGATATCTCAGCTCAGTCAGCCAATGTTGCTTAGAGTTAGGAAAGTTTTAACAAATCGGAAAAAATATGAAACTGCTGTGAATTCTTCAGGATCCCCAGGTCGATAATTGATAAAATAGCCCCTAAGTAATACCTAGCCTTCAAGGGAACTTTGAAGAGACTGTTATAAACCATTATTACTGACCAAAATATGGAATCAGGTCCTTTAAATACCTTGAGGCTTCTTGGGCAAATCGCCATAATACCCAGATGTTAGGAGCTGTCTTTTTTCAATTGCCGGTACGATGTTATTCTTACAAGAGAGTTCAGTGCAATCTGTGCATGTTTGATCAGAGACTGGGGTATAAAAAGAAAGAAAGTTGGGGGTAAAGCATTATAGAAAGATTAAGATATAGAATAAGGAATATACTGTATTTAATACAGTGAATGTAGGTTTCTGGATAATAGGAGTTAAGTAAAGCTGGGTATACACTGTGATATATGATCAACCAATTTTTCTGTCGATCTGGCAGACCAGCATCCACCATGTGGCCAAAACTATGAGATATTAATTAGACTGGAAAAAGGAACTAAATAAGCAATCTCTGCAAAGGGCCATATTTTGTCTCACTGCACATTGAGCTGAACACTGGACTGGGAGCAAAATCCTCACATCTACCCATAGTGCATCCGCACTATGGGGCCGATTCACTAAAGGCTGAAAAAACAAGTGTTATTTTTAGCATGCTTTAAAAATATTATCACTTCTTATATTTGGAGAATTAATGATTGATTCACAAAAAGGACACTTGTCTTAATTAAGAAGCAATTTTATTGTCGTTATTTATGTTGCGGTGACATATTTTTAAGCAATATTTTAAAGCATGCAATATATTAATGCATTATTTCGTAGCACGCAATATTAGTGCACGCTATTACGCACGTAACCGTTACTTTATGAAAACTACCGTTCTTAAAATTACCATTTCCCTGAAAACTGGAGGATGCATCACTCTAGGGCGAACACATAGTTGATGCTCTTCTTCAGATTCCAGAAGAAAAACGACTGCAAACTCCATCTTGTCACCACAGAATATCACGAACCGCAATGTTGCTTAGTAATGCCTACTCCTGGGAGGCGTTAAGTTTCACAGTAATTATCGCCACATTTTATGCTTTTAACACTTCAAATATGGCTGTGAATTATGCAACCCGGTCGGCCAACTCCGCCCACCGCCCCGCCCCCCCGAACGGCGCATGCGCGCCAAAGCACAGGAGGCGGTGCAGGGGGGGGCGGGGCGATTAGATCGGTCATTGCCTCCGTCGCTAATGACAAGTGGCAGAGGCAATGACAAAGTAGCACTAGGGGTAGGCAGGAGAGGCTCCTGCCTGGCGCCCCTCAATCGTTGCACCCTAGGCAGCTGCCTCTTCTGCCTACCCTTAGTTCCGGCCCTGGTTAGTATTATTTCTATTAAATAATTACCGCAATGCGATGTAAATAACGCTTTGTGATAATTGGGGTTATTGTGCATGTGATATGAGTAGTAACGCATGCGAAATTACCTTGATGAATCGGTACTTAATTAACGAACACTTTTTAACGCATTAAAATAGCGTTAACGACCTTTAGTGAGTCAGCCCCTATGTGTGCCTGAATTTTTTTCATCAATATTTTTATTAACGGTGTTTAATTTTTTAAAGTACTACTTATTCATTCTTCTTTCCTTCCATCACTTCTCTTAGTTACAGTTATTTAGTTACTATAGTTATATTTAGATATTAACATCATATAAGAATAATCACACACTGCAGTACCCAAATACCAATCAATTCTCTAACTTTACACTTAGGGGTGTATTTATTATGCTGTGTAAAAAACAGCGAGAAAATTCACCACACATCGCCAGGCTTCGCCGTGTAAAAATGGCGTAAAAACGGCGTAAAATCGGCGTAATTGTTTTACGCGTTTTTTCTTCCACCGGAACTTATGGAAAATAACTGCGTAATATCCCGCGTAATATCCAGCGTTCAGATCTTTTCCATTTATTTTACACAGCTTTTTACTCCGTTTTTTTGGCAAATTAGTTTTACACAGCATAATAAATACGCCCCTTACTCTCCTTAGATCAGAGAGGATAGGATTTTTCCTAAATTGCTTCAGAATTAGGGCTGTGACAGACAGGAAGATTAGTCGCCGGTGGGATGGCATTTCGGGAAGATTAGTCGCCCGCGACAAGGGAGATTTGTTGCGCGGTGACTAATCTCCCGTCTGTCACAGCCCTTAGAGTGTATGATAATGGAACGCTAGTGACAGATGTAGAGATTGTGGATTTTGGTGTAGAAAAACTGAATGCTTTATACTGCGCTGTGCACTAAAAGCCATTTACAGAGGATCAGTGACTGCTTTTGGGCGGCATCTTTGTGTGATCCAGAAAAATATTTCTCAGGCACTTTCACACATACACACTACAGTTTATTAACACGTAACAATTAACTTGTATGTTTTTGGAATATGGGAGGAAACTCATATTAAGATTAATGCTTCAAAGTAGTTTAGACGTATAATACCAATTTCAAAGAGAAACGACTAAGCTTGACCCCTGTGAACTTTTTCAATAATTCAGTTTATTCAAAGTGCTTAGTGACTAACTAGTAAGTGATAAGATTCATGCAATAATACTGATATTTGATTTAATGATACAAAATAGCTTGCCCCAGTTGTGCAAAGTGCCTAATGCCCACTAGTGATTAAACACTGTGGCACTGAATAACTATTATAAGTATAATACCACTAATGAGGTAAGTTTTGTAAAAAGAATTATAGGTTGATACATATTGTAAGTATCCGTCTCTTACGTCCAGCAATAGAGTGGATATCTCTTCCTGGGGTAGCAAGATCCGGATGAATATCAGTGTTACCCATTTCAACCCAGTTGGTGTGGCTGTAAAAATCCTAATGTAAAGAGAGCAGAGCAGACATAATTAAAATTGATGAACAGATGTTTCTTTAAATTTATAGAAAAATAAGAAACCAGTCCCTTCTGCAATCACTGCATAAACAATTGTTTCCTTATGCACAAAAGTAAATCTGCAAGAAAATGTTGTCATTTTGGCACATAGTTATATTTTTACATATGTACCCCTTTCTCAGACTTATTATAGTTCAGGTGTTTTTGCACAGTATATTTGACTCATAAACAAACCGATTAACTGAAATAAGAGTGGCAGACAAAAATATAAGGAAGGAGTAAGTATATTACCTGCAAGGAATGAAGAATTTGTCCGAGTCTGTCACGTGCCCCTTCATATTCTTTGGCCTTCACAGAAACTAAGAGTTGATCCCGCATTCGTAGCAGTAGCCTATTCCCCTGCTTTAGCCTCTCTGAGTCAAAGTGGCAGAGAGGGTCATCTCGTGTGCCATTAAGAAAGTCCATGTTGGCATTGGCACTAACTATTTGTCTTAAAGAGGCTCGGAATTGACGAGGAGAAACTTCTTCTCCAAAATATGCCGCCAGTATGGCATCTGCAGTCAGAGTTTTACCCTGGAATGATACAATGGAGAAAATAATGAATAGTAACAACATAGTAATTTAGGGTGAAAAAAGACACATGGCCATGAAGTTCAACCTTATATGCCTATATATAACCTGCTAGTTGATCCAGAGGAAGGCAAAAAAATACATTTCTGAAGCCTCTTTAATTCAGGAAAAATTCCTTCCTGACTCCAAGATATCAGTCAGACCAGTCCCTGGATCCACTTGTACTAAGAGCTACTTTCAATAACTCTGTATTTCCCTCACTTGGCATCCAACCCCTTCTTGAAACTATAATTCCACAACTTCACAGCTGTCATGGATGTCTGCTGAAAGGACCTATTGGTAAATAATTCATTAGAGAGATTATTATATGATCCCCTTATATATTTATACATAGTGTAAACTAGCGGGATCCACAACACAGGGGTGCCCATTTCAGCATACAAAACAAATCATAAAAATGAATCCTGCCCTCTGGGCGCTACCTTCACACATTAAGTGGGTTCCCTCACTAACCTGGGCCCCTTGTGGACTACCAGTGAGAAAACACAGATCATTGGGGTCCCTCCTGTACTCACAATACTTCTTGGGGATTTGCTCAGCCTCCTGGGTTTCCTTTCAGCTCCTTAGACCCTTAGTCTCTTGGTTGCTTTCTCAAGTCAAGTCTCCCTCTGCTCCTTGCAGTGGAAGGAAGCACTCCCAGCCCCACTGGGAGTCTTAACACTCAGACTGGTATCCTCCTTGCTTTGTGCCCTGCTCTGAGAGAGCTTTACACACCTTTCCATACAATTAAATACCTTTCCACAGGACAGCCTTAACTTAAAGGGAAAACGTACATTTTCTCTTATTTGTTGGGTCACTCTACCACAATAGTTATCATATTACCCCTTACGTGCCTCTTCTCCAGCGTAAACAACCCCAACTTGGCCAGTCTTTCTTCATAATTGAGAATTTCTAAAGCTTTTACCAGCTTTGAACTCTCTAATTTAATAATATCTCTTTTGGGCACTGGAGACCAAACTGTCCAGTATATTTTACATGGGGCCTAACCAGTTCTCCCCCTGCTCCCAAATATTAGGCACCCTCCACTGAATGCAGTCACTTACCTAATACCGCTGGCTGGTGCTCCTGTTAGGATAAAACTGCATTGGCCCAGGGTATGTGTGAGCAAGTGTTCTTTTTCCTTTTTTCTTCAGTATCCAGGGGCAGATGGATGCGCAGTTGAGCGAAAAAGTTGGCTTTTCATTCTACTCATCTGCATACACCCCGGCGGTTTTCAGGTGAGCGATTACAATCACTGGGGAGTGCCTAAAACCCCAAAGGAGCCTTTCTTTCTCCTTTAAGAGTATAAGTGGCTTGCATATTTTTACATTCCAGGTGCATGACCTTACATTTCAAATTACCAATCGAATCTGATCTGCCACTTGACACAGTTTGTCAAGATCCTGCTGCAAAGATGCCACATTTTAAATGGAATTAATTGGGCTGTTATCTGCAAACACTGCTACATTATTTATAAGTGGACCTAATCTGGTCTGGCATTGAATATCCTCATCAGCCAGTGGCTGTACTTTACCTATCTTAGTGGGACTAAGAGACAGAGGTTCTCTAAGTTCTTCTAAAAGCAAACAAAAAAGTTCACAGCTGCACTTACCTCATATGGCAATGCTCCAACAATGTGCAGAGGAAAGAAGAAATAGAGACTGCACTCAAACAAATTTTGGCTAGGGAGCTTACCCCATTTATTCTACCAGTGTACCATCTTTGGTACACATATCATATAACTCAAATCTATAACCTATGGCACCCTAGAACTGACTTCAATAACAAAATTAACAGTCTTTAAAATTTAGGTGCATATTAATAATCCCCTTCACCTGAAAGTCCTGAGCCTTTAGAGCAGGGCGCAATGAATGGGGGTTGTCCAGTAAGATTTGAAGGGTGATGTTCAGTATTGCCTCCTCAGTCAGATCCTGGTGTGTGTATGATCCCCATGTGAAAGACAGGAACTTGGACCAGAAGTTGGGGAAAAAGGAATGGCTTCCTGGTGTAACCGCAGCCATGAGCAGCAGAAGGGGGAGAAGCATAGTATATGAAATAGCCATGGACCCAGAACTGGAACAATCTAGCAGAATAAAAGCTGCAAGAACAAAAAATATATTCATCTCTTTGTCAGCATATTACTGGTTGCAAACCAGAGTAATGTATCAATATCCATTATGTATGCATATTAAATACAATTAAATACAGTAACACCTTGGACAAAAAAATGATATGCAGCTTACAGCCAATACATGTTCTTAAATTATTTTTTAGCTTTTTATTTACCAGCTCTCCAGTTTGGAATTTCAGCAGCAGTCCAAGTTAGCCTAACAACCAGGCAGTGGTGTGAATAAGACAAAGGTAGATGACATAAGAGGGCTACATTGTTAACAGGTTGTTCTATAACATACTAAATGTTAACTGAAAGGTGAACTACCCCCATTCTCCCATAGTAGGAAAAGCAGATGCCTACTTAGCAATTAGTTACAAATAGACAACCCCAGATCTACATTCCTAGAAGTAGACTGGTAGAAGAAAGAAAAGGTTTAAGACCCAATTTGATAGGGCTGCAAGGCCAGAACAGCCTGTAAGACCCAGTTATAGCAGGAACGTGGAACTTAGCCTAAAATGCCTCTAGCAGTTGCTGCTGCCTCCTGTTACTACAGAAAGTTTCTTTGCTTAGGTACAGACTCTGTCTGACTAGTTATAACCATTAACCAAAGAATGTCATTTAATCCCTATAAAAGAAAAACAGGATTCTGTTCTCTGAACAAAGCAGACAAATCAGAACATCTAAATGATCGATTGATTCCATGCAATTTCTATTTATTCGGACCCTTTCCTGTTCAAATGGTAGTAAGGAAAATGAGGCAACCATTAAAAAGCGCATATATGCAGAGCCAAGCCACACAATGGCAGATACTAGAGAATACTGTCCATTCTAACAACATCTACTATTACAAGGCAAGCGGAAGTGATTTAGACCACTTGAGAAACTGTTAACTGACAAGGTTGCCCCAAAAGCAAAAAAATCATCCAGAAGTGGATGACACTTCAATGTCAAAAGAATATTGAATATTTTCCAGATGTCATGTAAAGAAAAGTTTGCACATGCAAAGTATATTGCTTGCTAAGACATACACCCACTACTCAGCACATACAGTTGTAAACAATGTTTAAAAATAATCTGTGCGCGTGTTTAATAGGAACAATAATTCTTCAAAACCAATGCCTCAAAAGCATTTTTTGTGAGATTTATCCAAACAACTTTTAAAGTTTGTACTGCACAGAGTGCTACGTATCTATATTGTAGCATGGTTGGGATAATCATAGAAGGAAAGTGTATTCCTCCCAGAATTCTCTATGAAGCAGCACAAAGGGCTGTGAAATGAAGGGGCTGTGCAGCTGTTAGGGCTGATTATCCTCACCTGGAGTTAAAATGTGCTCCAAGAGTAGTGTCTGGGCTGCTCTCTCCTGGGAGAGAGGTGAGACACTGGAGCTGCAGTGTGGACCTTTCCCTGGTTGGGGAAAAGTGTGTTGGGAACTGTTTTCCTCTGAGAGCCGGAGGAATATTACCCACAGAGGTTGTTGGCCTAGTATCATGGACCAGTTACTGTATGCTGCCCTAAAGACTGAGGGACTGAAGTGCAGCTGCTTCTGAGGAAACAAAGGAATACTACAAAAGACTGCGAGTGTTACCTGTATGGGCTTATTCTGCCCGGGTGTGGCTGTGTGTGCCCCTGGGAAGGACAGTTTTTGAGTTTCAGCAAGACTGCTACTTTGGTTGTATTTGGGATATCACCTCTATGGACTTTTATTTGCTGTCAAGCCTGCTGTGGTAAATAAACTCACACCAGAGTTCAGCTGAAATCCCTGTGTCCCTGTCTCTTACCTGCGTGAAAGGAGTTGCCGCTTCTACCGAAAGAGCTTAATCCTCACAATTATTTATATATATATATATACATACACACATACATACATTGTGCTACACTATCTTTCTAGCCCTGGACTTTACACAAGCATTGCCTCTGAATCAGACCATCATTTGAATCAGTATTCTTTACATGAGATATTTAGCATAAGTATTTATAGTGGAAGAAAAGTTTTTTAAAGTTTTTAACAGCCACTTTCTAGACAAAGTAGTGTTAACAGTTAACAGTCTTGAAGTGTAATACTTTTTATTGCATGTGGTATTTTGATGCTCACAAGATATTTAAAGCTAAAGCCACTTCCTGTTCTAAGATCTGTTCTACAAACCTTTAAGGGGAACCAAAGCATAACTAAAGCTGTAGGGTAGAAATGCTGTACATAATGTTTTGGTCTTCTGTACCAGCCCAAGGCAACCACAGCCGTTTAGCAGGGAAGATCTATGCCTCCATAGATGCCCCAGTAGCTCCCCATATTCTGATGATTCCTTGCACAATGTACACAAAGGATAGCACACCGCTACATACCATGCCTCGGGTGCCAGGTACAAAAAAGACCACCAATACCAAGATTTCTTGTGAAAAACACGAGAAAATCTCAGTGATGCTGGTCACTGTAAAAATATAAATGGCAATTCTGCTTGATGTTTGTGATGACCCCTAAGCTTAGCGTCTCAACAGCTGCCCAAAACACACTTCTAACAAAATCCAAGATAGGAAACACTTGTGACAACTTTGTAGACCTGGATCATTACTATTTTAGGGCTGCTGAACCTTTAGGCTGGTGCATTAAGCAAGTGTGGCATTTCTACCCATATTCATTTTTAGGGTTTAGTTAAGCCAGAGGATGGAAGACAAAACCAATCTCCATATCTGGAGGTAGTCTATTGCTTCTCAGCACTTTTAGAAAATAAAAGAAGACCTTAGAGAAATATAAATGTCTATTAGTTGGTGGCAAAAGGAGTGGTCTTAACAAGTACGATATTGGAAGGACTTTACTATAGGAGAAATTCCCCACTAACACTTACAATGGCACAGTATTAAATGGATAAAGAACATCATTACCGCATATTACAAGATGAAAACAAATACCCACTAGAGAGCCAAAGGTAAGATTCTCGAAGAATTACAAATTCTCTAAACTCCAAACATGATGCCTCAGCCTCCTACAAAGCAGCCTTTAGTAGCATTATATTGAAATAAACACTTCATTTAGCATAGGGTTATAAGTAAGTATACAATTTTGCTTTTTGCCTCATTCTCTGAGTTTCCATCCAAAACTCCTACTAAACAAATTCAGGCATAGGCAGATTCCTTTTTTATCTAGCTGTTAAAGGGAACAATCAAGCCACCAATAGGCAGATTGCACTGATTTGTTTTTCCTGAAGGCCAAATGATCAGAGTGGAGAAGAACTGTTAAAAAAGGACTTCTTTCATGACCAGGCCATCTAGTGGTTTCAGACATGCCAACTTCCTGATTGCATAACATTGGAACTGAGTTATCGCTCAAAAAATATCTGAACTGTCTGATCATATTGCTTTATTTAAAGCCAGCTTCACCCTTTAGTAAAACAAAGCTGCTGGTGGAGGGGTCTAGAAGTACTTAACAATGCTAGATACAGGCACTTCCACGTATAAGTTACTTCTTTGTGCAGTATTTGAAGCGCAGCTGTAAAGTCCCACTGATACAGAACAGTATAGAAACAAAGAGTGCTATGTTGGACCAAGCTCCAATTTTTTTTATGGTATGAAAGTAACAGTATAAATGAAGACGTGATGAACAGAGGAGCAGGGTACCAAAAACATTGTATCTTTCCAGTATATTACAAATGGGGCCTTTAACTCATACTGTGTGTACTTGTGTGCCAGTCTACATCATATTAACAATGTATTGACCAAGAATACAGTGGTTCATCTGCTCTTCCTTCTTTAAGTAGCAAAAACTACCAAACTTCTAATACATCATCTCCCTATGTACACTTGAACTGATTTAGGCATTTCTTAACGGATCATTTTCCCCCTTGCTAATGCACCGTAATGTGCTAAATAAAGACTCGTAGTTTAGTTATCCAATATTTTCCCATATACTTTTTGTAAACGTGTATTTGGATGAAAGGGAGCCCTTTTTCTTTATCCAGACAATTGCAGCTTTAAAAGCAGTGCATATTTTAGCAATGAATGTATGCCTTACTTAAAATGAAGCCTCTAGAACTATATTTTAATGTATGCTAGATGATAACGCCATTGGCCTGTAACATATTTCTTACCATTGATAATGATATACATGATTTGTACAACCTGGTTTTACTTACACCTTCCCCAGTTTTGGACAACTGCCTAATTTTATTATATTAAGTCACCAACATAACCCTTATTAAAACCCTGAACTGAAGGTATTTAAAGTGTCTAATATATGCCCTTTGGAAACCCCAAAATGCTGTATTGTGTCTTTTTTAGGACTGATGTTGGGACCCCCTGATCCAAATGATTACACAAGTACCATGTATAGTTACCATATTAAAGGCATAACTAACTAATATATTACACAGAAAGGCCACTGCACTGACACCTGTCCTGCCGTTAGTACAAAACCAAGTAGCAATTCAGCAAGTGCTACCTATAATTACTGCCAGTCCAAGCACTGTAATTCAGAAATGCAGTATGCATGTTAATAACTGTCCCTTACACATACAAACATATATACCATACAGTTGATTATGATATTACCTAGAAACAGGCACATATCTATAGTGATATTGTTGGAACAAACCTAAGCTCTTCTTAAATTATGTTACAAGAATTAGGCAATTTGCTCCTATTTGTTACACAAAGGAACATGCACATACAGCTTGCAGTCACACAGATTACACAAAACAATTTTTTCACACTCTTTAATCATTCATACACTTTGCAAGATATACCTTTCAATTCACATTTCCCCATATTAACCACTTATCTGCCAGACAAGGGAGCGAATCTTACACATTACCCCCTGCCCATCTGCACCGGCAGTTCTCCGCGTTTCCTAAAGGGACGGCGTCTCCTTACACGGCTTATCTCCCCCCCAATAACCACTTCTCATTGTTATCAGTCAAAACAACTGCGAGATCCACCCTCCACTCTTAAAGGGCTACACACGCTAAATGAGGTGTTTCTATTGGGAAGTACAGCTACTTAATATGTGGTTTTACTCATTGGTTTATGATAAAAGCAGAAATGACATAAATGGGAAGTGAAGATAGACAGGGTAACTTTTTCCAATGTTAAAGGCAATCACCGACTTAATATTAAGGATGTACAGTAGTAAACTAGCCATGTATATGCATTGGGAAATAGAAGTTGCACAAAAGCACCCATTTCTAAGTTCCTTTGCAGCTTTGTATGAACCAGTGTGCTCCTTTGTCCTACTCATTGCGTGCCTCTCTTTTGTGTGAATGTGTGTGTGTGAGAGAGGTCACGAGTTCTTTGTGTCCCCACAATACCACATAGCAGGGGAGGAGCGTGAGAAAGAAAAAGCTCCCTCTAATAACTGAGAAATCTCCATGCCCTCTGTGAGTCCCAATGCAGCATTGGTTGACAAAAAATATAAAAATCAGTCAACTGCTTCCTACCCAGATAAATACCCTGGGTTTAAAAAAATCATGAAAGGCAACACTATAGCAAATCTGCATTGGCTCCTTTTTCCACCCAACATTGTCCCCCTCTAAGTCATATGTATTGCTCTTTCCTCTTTAGCTCCCCTAATCCCTTCTTATTCTTTCTTCCCCAATTCCTGTGTAATTATTGCAAATTCCATGTATTTAGCTTTCCATTGTGTCTTTCCTCTGATGCCCACAATAATATCACACCACACCTTGTTTCCACTGTCTTTTATTATATCGGGTTGCAAGACCAGCCACATTTAAAAATACATCTCCTTAAAGCAGCAATGAGGTGAATGAAAGGGTCCAAGGTGCCAATGAAAGCCCTACACCATTTTCTGAAAGTTCTCTGCAGCCTCATTCACCTTCTTGAACTCTGTCTCAGTCTGTCTGATCTGGAATAGGGATCCGGAAATAAATCAAATAAAAAGACACGGAGGAAAAGAGAAAGAAAAAAAATCCAGAAAATCAAACATCTAAAAGACATGGAGTGGGAATAAAAACCTACCCCCCCCACCCCCACCATTTATCACACTCCAAAATTTCTACACATTCTAAAAAAAGCAATATTGCTTTTATCGCTAAAATTTGTAATATCCCTAAAATCACTTCTTTAGCGAGGCAAACTTTTAAATCAAGGAATATATCAAATAAAAAAAAGATAATGTTAGGATGGATTTAACCTTCACAGCACACCCATCAGTAAATAGTAGCAATTTGTTTTACCCGCTCTGCATCTTGTTGCTGCACTGTTTCGGGCACTTTGCTGCGGTAATCTGCACTGCCCATCCTCTCACGCAGCTTCTCTAGCTGTCTGCCCAATTCAGTCTTCTTAACTTGCAGTTTGGCCAGCTCCTTCTCTACATCTATTAGGCCCTGTGAAGAGAATTTATATTTAAGTGACAGCAAAATATATGCTTGTGCAAGACAGAAAACTATGTGAGCATCACAAACATGAGAGTGAAAGTCATGTAAAGTGGTTACCTCTTTCTATAGAATCACGCAGTGTGTGTAATAACTGAGCAAATGGATCAGTGTTATATGTATGCAGGTGTCCCACTGGTAAGTATTCTTTTTCACATTATATTCTACATTATATTCTACTACTACTACTATATTTTCCTACTAACCGGCCTCCCAGACTCCCACCTCTCTCCCCTGCAATTAATCTTAAACTCTGCTGCCAGGATCCTCCTGCTCTCTCCTAAGAGGGAACCTGCTTAGCCTCACTTCACATCCACACCCACTGCGCTCTCTCGTCTTAAACCTTTCTATCTTCCTGCTCCTTACCTCTGGAACTCTATCCCTGAAGGATAGAAAACACTCACTAACTCTCTTTGAGAAAAAACTCAGCTGTTACCTTCTGGAGCACTTAAACATTATTTTGCCCAGTCCTGCGCTTAATGGCAAATGCCCATACCTAGTTGCACTCTTCCCTTTCAATTTGTGCCTGTATGTTACCCAACCACTTAGTCTGTAAGCTCTACAAGACAGGGCCCTCCTACTGTTTCTCATACCACATGACACTTATTCTCTGTGTATTTATACTTATTTATTGTATTTATTATAACACTTGTCCTCCCTGTGTGTAATTTTGTATATTGTAACATTGTACAGCACTGCGTACCCATGTGGTGCTTTATAAAGAAAGTTATACATACATATTCTATAAGTAATAGGTTTACCTTGAGCACCACATACACAGTAGCTTTATCTGATGCAGTATTAACAGCGCTTCCGGCTGGAGCAGGATCCTGAGCCTTCAGAGTAACCAGAGAGCGTGAGGAAGAGAGGACCGTGATGAATGAAGTGTAAGCAGTAACCACAGAAACGGTGTCAGCATCTTGACATTGAACGAAACCTAGAACACAAAGCATAATATTTTTTTCCACCCGACAAATGGGTATATTTAACTTTTTAACTTATAAAACCTCACTCAGTTTTTTAGCATATAACCAGCATATAGCATAGAAACTTTTTCTAAAGTTCTGTTTTGTCCTTTTTTCCCCACATAAAGGAAATATTAGGAACACTATATTGACCAGTTATGGATTAAGCACTATCTGTCTGGTTTTGCCTATACAGCAGAGCCTTGGCATACTTGTAAATTTGCCTGCACCAGATGAAAGGCATTCTTCTTCTTTCTGAATATAATTCTGAAACACACATAACTTCCAGCAATCTGGATATTATTATTTCCTATGAGCCAATCAGAAGAAAAAAAAAAAAATTTTTTGCACTGGTTACCCAAAAGTAAAAATATATAAGGGGTAATAAATGGTCATACTTTAAACTTTCTGATTGTCTAATCTGATTGGTTGCTTTGTGTTACTACATGTGGGCAAAGTTAATCGCTTTCTAAATCCAATGGTCTTACCCCTCTCAGCTTTCCCACTGTGACATACCAAATGCTCCAAAGTAACAAGGGCCCACAAAATATAAGGCTGCTTAGGAAACCACACCTGACAGAACTTTGCAGCCCAGGCTTTCAAAACAAAAGATATTGAAGATTTAAATCTGCAATGAGCATTGGGAGACGTTTAAGGGGTCCTGTATATCTTACATGGCCCTTGGGTACCCAACCTAGGCTTAGGCCCAGGGCAGGCTCTCCTGTCCCTTCTGGAGATACTGGTGGGCAACAGACTGTAAGGGAGCTACCAGACATAAGGTAAAAACCATAAAGGGAGTCAGAACAGTGAAACTCTTAAGACTTGCTAGTGTAAATCTTTAGTGCTCTAACAGGATGCAAAATATGAAGAGACCTGGGGTTTTTTTTGTTGGGGGGTGGGGGGGTTAGGGAAGAATTTTGAGGAAAATCTGTCAAATTGAGGAAAATATGGAAACAACGTTTTACAGTTTTCAGCACTCAATTTTGGATCCCAAATCAATCTTCAGATAAGTTCTCCAAACGCTGTTGTAGAGGTGGGAGGCAGAAATCCATAAGAACACAGCACAGATAATTAATGAAAATTATTGCTCCTCTCAGGTGGACTGAAGATCAATGTGTCAAAATACACTGGTTAAGTCCTGAAGGAGGACTGGACCCCGAGACAGAAGGTTGGGCCAGTTCAACAGGATGACAGCAGAAAAACAGACCCTTGTTCACATGTAAAATACAGGGACTTTGGGGTTTGCAATATGGCCCTATCTCTGGGTATCAACTCATTGTGGAAAGACCATTTGCATAAGTCCAGAGTCTACATCTATAAAGGTGACATCCACATTCTGCACCTATAATAGATACACTCTCATCACCACATTCACATGCTCTCTGCCTCCTACAAAGCAAGATGTCTCTTTATTCCTTGCTGGTGAATCTAATACACTGCCATGGTGGCACTGTCAGTGTGTATCACAAGGCAGCTTTGCCATACAGTACAATAGTCAACTGGGATGGTTTCCAAAAGACTGTCACTGTAGCTCCAGAATGTGACTAGCAGGGACTTGCATCTTTTGACCAGGTCCTTTGGACTTGAAGATAACCAAAAAGCTACCCACTGCTGACAAACTGTCAGTATTTCCTTTAAAGGAATACTGTCATGGCAAAACATGTTTTTTCAAAATGCACCTGTTAATAGTGCTTCTCCAGCTGAAGTCTGCATTGAAATCTGTTTTTCAAAAACACAAACAGATTTTGTTATATTTCATTTTGAAATTTCACATGGACTTTACTGCTGAGCTGCAAGTTGGGGTGATATCACCCCCCTCCCAGCAGCTGATCAGCAGAACTATGGGGATGTAGCAAGATAACAGCTCCTAGTAGATATCAGAATAGCACTCAATAGTAAGAAATCCAAGGTCCGGCTTGGGACTCCTTCAGTTACATGGGAGTTGGAGAAACAAGGTTACCTGAAAGCAGTTCTAATATGTAGCGCTGGCTCTTTCTGAAAGCTCAGACTCGGGCACAATGCACTGAGATGGCTTCCTATACTCCTATATTACAACAAAACATTAATTTCAAGAATAAAAATTTAAATTGTAGATTGTAATTGTAGAGTGAAAAATAAAAATCAGTATCCCTTTAAGGAGTACAATCCCTAAGAAGACATTTAAAATACTAAGGGAATGGCTGGTGTTAGGAGGGGTAAAACCATTGGAGGCCAATATAGTATCTCTGGGTGCAGGCACATCAAAAAGCAGTTAAGGGCATAGTGGATTCTTGGCCTGTGTATACCTGCAGACCGGGAATCTGCCTGGTGTGGCACTGCCCTTGTGGATAGTCCCACTATTAACCAACCTCATTACTTACAGTCAGCCTTTGTTTTAGTGAGATTATAGTCTGCTCGCAGAGATCGGATTGACTTGACAATGAGCAGTGCCAAATCCATATTTCTCTCAATTTCCTCATCTCGCCAGTTGCACTACAACACAAGAACAACATTTCAGCAAATTGATGTGTGCTATTCACAAACTTTCATTTATACCTACAGTAAAACTAATTGCCTACACTACGTGTGTTTTTGCCAGTGACATCTGCACAATAATACATATATTTTGGAGGGCATGTAACTTCAGGAATTTTAAAAAATCTTGGTCAGCATACAAAAATATTGTGAGAATCCTTTTCACTCATTGGTAACCGAGAACCAGTGCATGCATTGCATTAACCTCCCCCTTTCCTTAACACAGCCGGGGATATAAAGAAGGCATCCCATAAATCCCAGAAACTACAGTGAGATATAAAATATAAAGCTATGGTTATGAATACTGTTACAGATGTAGGTGTAATGTATCAAAGCTTTGTGCAAAAGTTTTTTTTTTTGTTTTTTTTTAAACCTTAACCCTGTAATTATGCAATACAGAATACACCACAGCAACACACACACAAAAACAGTTACAGCTTTAGTCTAGGGTGACAAAAAACTCACTTCTGATGTCTCTGGGTAGGAAGTGACTGAAATACTTGGAGTTCTACTGCTGGAGCGCCGGGGAAGGCGCTGATATAATTCCTCAGTAAGAAATGGCATGAAGGGAGAGAGAAGACGAAGGCCAGCATCCAAGCAGGTGTACAGCGTGTTCCGTCCCACAGATATTGCAGCCTCATCAGAGCTTAAAAATACAGGCTTCAAACACTCCTAATGAAGGAAGTAGGTTAGGAATATTAATTACAAGAGTTAAGATACATATAAAAACCTACAAGAAAAAGAAAGGGTAGAATGGGTTTTGCTCTCACCAGATAAACATCACACAACTCGTAAAGCCAGAAGTTGTACACAGCTGTTGTAATGCCAGGAAAGTCATAGTTTTGAAAACCATTATTACAGAGATCAACTGCAAAACTAAGGCGGCTCAATATCCATCGGTCAGCAAGGCTTTCTTGTCCACAAGCCTGAAAAAGAGAGGAAGCATATTCTTACAACCTTACAGGAAAACCTGTTCATTGTCAACTTTATGGCTGGCCCCCTGAATTATAATTATGATCTCCAACTCAAGTCATCTTTTAACAACCACAATAACAAAAAGCTTTATTGACCAGCAGTGATATTATTAGTAAATATTCTTAAAGGTGCACTGCATCTTAAACATCACAGTGCCACTTCATGCAGAACTAAATCATTTAGAAATAACTTCTCACCCCTGCAAAGTCAGGTGGAGAATAATTATCTCCCAGACCTTTCATTGCAAACTTAGTTGCATTCCAGATTTTATTGCAGAAATGACGATAACCAAGAATCCTGTTCACATCCAGATTAATGTCCCGACCTGTCACAAAAGAAAAAAACAGGCATTGTTAAAGATATAAAAGAACACAGAGAAAATGAGGGTGAGTAGTTAGAGTTACAGTGGAAGCAGTACCATAACATAAAAGAGATCTAATAACTCTTCCAAACTTATGGATTGTTTTACATCTGACAATGCATGGCAAGGAAAGGCTGTAGTACTGGATATCAAAAGACATATTTGATAATGTGGCCAAACTGACCTACAATATCATTCTACAATATGTCATTATATAGTATGTATACAGGGGCGGGCCAAGCCGACCGGGCGCCCTAGGCAACCCGGGCGGCCAACTCTGCCCACCTCCCCGCCACCCCCCGAACAGCGCATGCGCGCCAAAGCACAGGAGGCGGTGCAGGGGGGGCGGGGCGATTAGATCGGTCATTGCCTCCGCCGCTAATGACAAGCGGCGGAGGCAATGACAAAGTAGCACTAGGGGTAGGCAGGAGAGGCTCCTGCCTGGTGCCCCTCAATCGTTGCGCCCTAGGCAGCTGCCTCTTCTGCCTACCCCTAGTTCCTACCCCATTATGTATTTCACATCGAAAGAGGACATTTAACCACCCCAAATTACCTGTGTAATTGTATACTCACCTTGACTAGTATAAGCACATAGTGCAAACCTCAAAGCATCCGTTCCACATTCTGGGATGCCATTAGGGTAATCAGATTTCTAGATTGAAGAAAACAAAAAAGTGGGTAAAGGTTTTAGCAACAAGCCCTTAAGTCATATTTGGCCCCCCCAAGGTGATTTACCTGGCCCCCACTGCGTCCTCGCCCTTGGCTACTACCTGTCTGCAGACAGGAAACAGGGAGCCAGAGGACACAGCAGGAAGCGGGTGAGCAGGGAATGGGAGGATGCAGCATGGAGCGGGCTGTAGTTTTGAGGAAGCCGGGGGGGCGTAGTTTGAAGACTACAGTTCAGCCCCTCAACAGTCTGATGGATCATGATCTGGCCCCATGTTAAAAAAGTTTGAGGACCCCTGCCTTAAGACTTACAAAGTTTGGGTTGTTTAGACTATTACACGAGCAGGAACTCAGGTATACATATATTTTCAGTCTTCTTAAATTGATTTTTTTGGGGGGGTTATGTTAGTGTTTTGTTCTTTTTTATGGCAAATTTTTGAAATATTGGAGGTTTTTAGTATTAATTTTATCACAATTTTTTTTAATAGCGTCTCTGACTTTTCTGTTTCAAATATGATTTTTCATTCCTTTCCTTACTTTTCAAAATGTTTTTTAATATGATCAATGACAGTTTCTAGGCATAAATTCAAATTAGAATTTTGTTGACAATATTTTTAAAAAGGGCAAAATGCTCAAAATCACAGTCTTTTTAGGTTGGGTAAAGTCTGCATAGCAGGCTAGACTTACCTGCCCATCCTTGGCTCTCTCCAGCTCTGCAGGGTCTAGGTTACTTTCTAAAAGTTGTTTGTTGAGACCCTATGATACAGAAGGGTTAGTGAACAAAGTTCGTGAACAAAGTCATGGAAAAGAGTAAATAGCAGAAAAGACAGAGAAAGAAAAAAAACAAAATAACACAAATAAAAGAATGGTTGCCTTTTGTTTACTCTCTGCACTTACTTCCAGAGTGATGCCATTGATCACATCCAAAGGATCAATGACGTTTCCCAGTGACTTGCTCATCTTTCGACCATGAGCGTCCCTTACTACAGCATGGAGGTACACCTGAAAAAAGTGAGGGGGAACAACAAAAATAACTACGAGAAGAAGAAAGAGAAATTGATCTGTGATGTGATTACATCACAGTTGTCAAGCCACAAAGGAAAAAAGATGGGCTAATAACGATTTGCTTCTTATACCGGTGTTTCTGCTTGAGGTTGCACGTAAATGAACCCTTCAGTTGAACCCTTCAGCCTTTGGATAAGATTGGAACAAAATGGACAGTATTTTATGTGAAAAATATTACCTCTTTAAATGGGAGTTTACCAGTTAAGGTTAAACCAAGCATCACCATCCGAGCCACCCAGAAGAAGAGAATATCATGGCCAGTCTCCAGTAGGGTGCCAGGGTAGAAAACGTTAAGGTCTTCAGTCTGTGAGAACAGAGACACTATGGCATTAAACCCACTATTTAAATATATAAAAAATATAAATACTATTGTATTAAATACTATTTGTATTTGCTTTCTTTTCTGTCAAGACATTCAAAAGCTGTATTATAAAAGTCCTTTTTAAATTATTAAATATATATTAATTTTTTTATTTTTTTAAAAAAAAAACATCCATACCTGATATACACTCATTAAAAAAATCTCAGCTTTCAATTATATATTGTTTGCCCAATCTCTATGCATGAGTAAGAATTAGTACTTGCACTTTTAAAATTACATTGCACTCCTCACATGCCCACTCTCTCCTTTCTATCTACTGTAACTGTTTGTGCATGGGCAACAGGTCCCCCATTCTGCTACATACACAAGATTTTGGGATGATGCAAAGCTAGCACTAATAATAGTGTCCACAATATGGCACCTACATATATGACTAACTGTGGATACAAACAAATGAATGATAAAGGATTTAGATAATTATTATAGTGTAAGTAACTTTCTTTTGCTTAACTAACACAATAAAATTGTACTGGTCCCTTTTAAATGGTGGGTTGGGACAGCAAAAGACCAAAGTGACCTCTGATTGCACTTCTAAACTACCATAAAATGGTTATTCCTTATATAAGTTGTGCAACAGTTGTAACTAAAACACATAATATACTAAGATATTTTAAGCCAAAATGGAGTTGAAAATAACCTAACTTTACTACTGCCTGACTACAGTAATTATCACCTTTAATTGCTTAGACTTAGCTCAGTGAATTGCCCCCTCTGGTGTTCAGTTGACACCTTTCCCACATCTGGCCAACTCACATCAACTCAGAAACAGAAGAAACCCAATTATTTACACAGCAGAAAGAGCAATGGTTGCGCTTTGCTGGAGAAGATTTTGGTGCCTGGGCTTCAGAGACAGGAACAAAGTTATCCATTTAAAACATACTCCAGTACCTGATTGGGCCAGCCAAAGATGGAAAAGGGAAAAATCCCAGAAGAAAACCAGGTGTCAAGCACATCATCGTCTAAAACAGGAAGTAATGGTAAGGGGTATGAGTTAGTCCTTGAAATACCAAAATGTCTACATTTGTAACAATTTTTAGGTTCTTGTTAAAATGTTAGCTTTAAAAATGATGCCCTGCATCCTGTATGGATTTCCATCATTTCTCAAATATTTGTTTCACTGGTGCTTGGCTAGATAATCTGATGATCATAATTCACTGTTCCAGTAATGAATAATACTAGCAAATGAATCTAATTTTTGGCTCAGAGATGGGGATTTTGTGTTATTGTTAAATCCTTTTCTCTTCAGTCTCTTGGGAACACAGGAACTGCAGAAGAATAGCATGTATCAGGCAGGACATTAGGAATAAAACTGTTACCTTTACAGCTATACTTTATGCACAGCCAACACTACCTTAGTTTTAAAAAACAAAGACTGGATAATGAAATAACCTTGAGTACTGAACTGTATATATATATTTGATATGAGGTCTAAAGTTATTATGTGGCTCTTACCTTGCCTCAAAGATATTTTTTCGGGCGCTACATTAAATACTCTTGCTGCTTTCTCTTTGGCTTCTTGTTCAGAGCGACCACTGATCCAGTACTTTCCATCTGTATCCTGTACAATTATACAGTTATCTTGAACACATGAGATCATCAATGCTCACCCTGTCCTATACTTCTCATGCTGATCAGGTACTATTACCCATATAACATATTAGTTTATCTTCATTTCCTTTGAATGATGACATATCTAAAGCATGTATTGTTACCTCTCCAGCAGGTACAGATGGATCATTAACTGTCACAAAGTAAGCTGGGATACGGTGGCCCCACCACAGTTGACGTGAAATGCACCAGTCCCTAGAAAAAACATTTAAACTCATTTCAGAGAACCAGTTATTGCAATATTTTAGGGTGCTAATAAGAGACCTAGAGTGTAAGAGCATTATGCATTTCCTAGCAGTGGATCTTTTAAGCTTTCCACTACAAGACAGCACATGAAGTAACTCAGCATGTTATTTTCATTAAGATCGTACCAACTCTACATAAGTGCTGAACGCAAATGGAACACAATCAGCACGAACTGATTGGACATGGCAGTCTGTATTAACCTCTGTGTTCCCCTGCAGTGGAACTCAAGACAACCACTCCTCTGCCCTTATGCAGTCGGACAGAAAAAAAGACAGAGGTCAATTTGTAAAAGAAAGAGAAATGTGTTTAAAGCATTGCACACATTTTATAAGAAACCAAGTGTCTTGGGTTGCTATTACAAATCTTCTATACTGAAAAAGATCACATGGAGAAAAAGATATACTGAAAAAGATGCCAGGGGATTAAATGGGAACTATTGCAAAACATGTCACTCTTCATTCTTGATTGACAAGTAGATCTAATACATCTTTTAGGGTGCACTTCCTTTCCTAGCAGATGTATTGGAGTTAACTCTAATAACCAGAACAAAAAAAATAACTGACTTCAGCTCAATTCCTTAATGCAGAGAAACGAGCAGAGTGAGCTCTTCTAGGCAAAAGGTGCAACGCCCCCAAAACATGTATTAGACCTAACTGTCAATCAAAGCCCCTTAATAGTACAGTACCTTTTCATCAAATACAACTTATGGTGTTGGGGTTACTTCAAAAAAATTACAAAGCCTGAAGCAAAATTTTTGTTCACCTGATATTGTCCATCCAAATGAACCATGTCTTAGTGTGGAATTCAGGTTTAATTAGCAAATGTCCATCACGCACAGCATCAGCAGCTCTTTTCCCCATCTCATCACAACGTACATACCACTGAGGCTTCAGCAAAGGCTCTACAATGTCTTTTGAACGGCTAAGGGAAAAGATTTGAAAATTAATGTAAGCCTATAGAGAATCAATCTGTTGTGTGGCTGCTGTAAATGTTACCTGCAAACTGGCACAACCATAGGGTTGTCTTTGACCTCCTTGAAAAGTCCCTTTTCTTTTAGTGCATCCAAAACAGCTTTTCTGGCATCAAATCTTTTCATTCCCTGAAAAAAAGATTTTTGCTTAAAGAGAGCATGTGACAGAAAACAAAGATTAACAGTTTAGCACAGAAAGAAAAGGTTAAATTATGTAAAATTGTGTTGTCCATGTGCTATTCTTACCAGGAAAGGTTGGGGTACATTTATAAGAGTCCCATTGTCATCCATGATGTTAACAAAATCTAGAGAGTGTCTCATTCCAACCTCATAATCAGTTGGATCATGGGCAGGAGTGATTTTTACAGCACCTGTATAACAAGATGAAAAGAAAAAGTGTAATTTTTGCAACCTGTCTTTCACATTCAAATGTTCATCAAGTGTTGCTATGTCCAGACTTGAAATTAAAACCTCAGATATGCACTATGCGCATAGCATAGTTGATACTCATCGTCTATTGTTGATATTCTTCAAATCAAAACTTGAATTTCTGCAGGTACCTGTTCCAAAGCTCATGTCTACAAACTCATCAAAGACGATAGGAAGGAGGCGAGAGCAAAATGGATGGAGAACGTGATGACCCTTTAAATGCTGTAAAAGGGATAAGTAGAAGCTTTATTAATATGATCCTACAATTGTTGCATTCAAATGTCTACAACAGATACAAAAAAGGGGTGGTAAGTGCAAGTGTCGGCCCAAACCCACCCGACCCGCACATCACTAATATATGTTACAAATAATATATGCCTTTCTATAATATACTATAGGTGCCAGTACCCACTGTCATTTACTATGCACAAATTGCTTGGGGTACCAGTATCTACACATTCATTTCATATAATACTTTATATCAGGGATCCCCAACCTTTTATACCTGTGAGCCACATTTAAATGGAAAAAACATTGGGGAGCAACGCAAGCATAAAAAAGGCTGTAATTGGCTACTTAATAGCCCTTATGTGGGCTGGCAGGCTACAGGAGGCTCTGTTTGGCATTATACTTAGTTTTAATGTAACTGCAACTTGCCTTCTCCCCAGAAATAAAAAAATGAGCACCTACTTTGAGGCTACTGGAGCAACATCCAAGGGGTTGGTGAGCAACATGTTGTTTAGGAGCCACTGGTTAGGGAACACTGCTCTATATAATGTGCTTTGGGTGTGGGTATTCACACGCAGCTTTTTGCCACTCCTGGTAACTTGCTGGGCACTGCCATCTGAGGCATGTTCTCAACACGCTTATGGTGGCAGGCCCCTGCTGCTACTTGCACGTCTCTCCAGCTAAATATGTACCTACATTTTAGAACTGACAGTTTAGTCCAACATATATATATAAAATTATATATTTAGGGGCAAAATATGCAGACATGATATTTTGGTCTTGCAGAACTTTTCCAGTGCAAGAGTTTAAAGACTATCCCATCACCCGGGAGATAAAACAGTAACCAAATATCTAGGATGATGAGAACAGTCTGCCTGGATGTTAGGTTATATGGCACTGAAGTTATAATGTTGCTTTTAAACCAGTGTACCGAAAAGGCAGATTTTATCAAAATGTATTATGAATACTGTGGTGCTGAGCCTGGCTCTAACCATGACCCACATGATTCCTGAGAAATAGATTACATTGAAAATGAGTGCCTTTGAAAAAAAAAATAAGCATAAAAGCATTTCCACTAAAGCCCTTGGATGTTGCTCCCAGTGGCCTCAAAGTAGGTGTTTATTTTTGAATTCCTGACTTGGGGGCAAGTTTTAATTGAATAAAAACAAGATTAGCTACCAAATAAAGCAGTCTGTAAGCTGACAGTGTGCATAGAGGCTACCTGATAGCCAATGTTAGCCCTTATTTGGCACCTCCATGAACTTTTATGATGCTTGTGTTGCTCTCCAAGTCTTTTTACATTTGACTGTGGCTCACAAATAAGGGGATTTATACTTACCGTTACATCCTTTTCTCTTAGTCCTATAGGGGACACAGGCACCATGGGGTTAAATCCCCTCCCATCAGGAGGCAGGACACTGTATAATTTTGATTTCTCTCCCCTATATAACCTCATCCCCCACCCAGGTACCTCAGTTATGTAACAAGACCGAGCAAACAGTGCTCTTAACTTAATAACTATAAGCTATAACACAGCTGAGTGAGAAGGTATGCATGATCCCTAAGTTTCCAGGGAGGGTGGCCTGTGTCCCCTATAGGACTAAAAGAAAAGGATGTAACGGTAAGTATAAATCCCCTTTTCTCTTGCGTCCTGGGGGACACAGGCACCATGGGGACATACCAAAGCCGTCCCCCCTGGGAGGGAGGAAACTGAACTAGGATTAATTGCAGTCTAGCTTTGAACTACCGACTGCAGAACTTTACGCCCGAAGGCTGCCTCGGCCGAGGCGAAGGTATCGAAGCGATAGAATTTTGTAAAGGTGTGCGCGGAAGACCAGGTTGCCGCTTTACACAGCTGCTCCGCGGAAGCCCGGTTCCTGCATGCCCAGGATGCCCCTAGTGCTCTGGTGGAATGTGCTTTTATCCCGAAGGGGGGTGTTTTTCCCAGGGATATGTACGCCCGGCGAACAGTTTCCCTGATCCAGCGAGCAATTGTGGCTTTTGAAGCTGAACAGCCCTTACGGCTGCCTGACGGAATCACGAAGAGATTCCTGGTTTTGCGGAAGTGAGCTGTCCTGTCTACATAGACTTTCATTGATCTAACTACGTCTAGTTTGTGTAGTTTGGCTTCTTTGGGATTTTTGGGCGAGCTACAGAAGGAAGGGAGAACTATCTCCTCGTTTAGGTGAAAGGGTGATACCACTTTCGGTAGGAAGGAAGGAACTGTGCGCAGGACTGCTTTTTCCTCGTGGAAAATTAAGTGAGGAGAGTCGCACGACAGTGCACTTAGTTCCGAAACGCGTCTTGCTGAAGAAATTGCCGTGAGAAAGACTACTTTCCAGGTAAGCAAGGGAAGCTCAATGGTGTGGATGGGTTCAAAGGGGGCCTCCAAGAGTGCCGACAAGACGAGATTGAGGTCCCAGGGTGGCACCGGGGGTCTCCAGGCCGGTGACAGGTGAGCTACTCCCTGTAAGAATGTTCTTACGTCTCCTAGCCCTGCCAGTTTCTTCTGTAGCAGAATGGACAAGGCTGATACCTGGACTTTAAGGGACCCTAGGCTCAAGCCCTTGTCCAGGCCATCTTGCAGGAATTGGAGGATCAGAGGAACGTTTGCACTCTGATAAACTACTTGCTTTTGTGCGCACCAGTGGATGAAGAGGTTCCAGATTCTATGGTATACCTTAGAGGATACCGCCTTCCTGGCCCTAATCATAGTCTGAGCCACTACTATCGAAAACCCTTTCCGGGTCAGAATAGCGGTCTCAAGTGCCACGCCATCAAATGGAACATTTGAGGGTTGTGGTGGAGGATTGGGCCTTGGTGAAGCAAGTCTGCCCGAACGGGAAGTGCCATGGGCGGATCGATGGAGAGATTTACCAGGTCTGTGAACCACGACCTCCGTGGCCAATTTGGAGCGATTATGATGAACGTGCCGCTCTCCTTCCTCATCCTCTTGATGAGACGTGGTAGCATGGCAAGGGGGGGGAAGGCGTAGGCCAGCGGGACCCCCCACGGTGCAGTCAGGGCATCTACCCCTGCTGCTAGATGGTCCCTGGTCTTGGAGATGAATAGTGGAACCTTTTTGTTGTGGCGAGACGCCATTAGGTCTAAGTCTGGTCTGCCCCATTGTTTCGCTATGATGTCGAAAACCTCGGCATTCAGTTCCCATTCCGTCGGGTCTAGTCTGTAGCGACTGAGATAGTCCGCTTCCCAGTTCAGAAGGCCTGGAATGTGGACTGCGGAGATCTGTGGGACGTTGTTCTCTGCCCAGCGAAGGATCTTGCTGATTTCGCCTGCTGCTGCCACACTCTTGGTTCCCCCTTGGCGATTGAGGTACGCCACAGCAGTGGCGTTGTCGGACTGGATTCTGATGGCTAGTCCTGTCAGTCGGGTTTCCCAGTGGGTCAGGGCTCTGAAAATGGCCCTGATCTCTAATATGTTTATCGGCAGTCTGGATTCCGCTGTTGTCCATAGGCCTTGTGCCGAAAAGTTCTGGAAGGTGGCTCCCCAGCCCGACAGACTGGCATCGGTTGTGATGATTTGCCAGTCCGGGTCCGCAAAGGGTCTTCCTTGTGTTAGGTGAGGTGGGGTCAGCCACCAATTCAGAGAGTCGACCGTCTGAGTCGGTAGGGAGATCCTCTGGTTGAGAAGGTGATGTTTGCGCCACTCTGAGATAATGGTCCTTTGAAGGGGCCTCAGATGGAATTGTGCAAATGGGACCGCTTCTGTGGAAGCGACCATGACCCCCAAAACCTTCATGCAAAACCTGAGGGATGGTTTGGGGATAGATCTGAGTTGTCGGACCAGCAAATGTGTCTTGTGGACCTTTTCCTCTGGTAGGAGAACTCTTCCTAGGTGGGTGTCGAGAAGGAGCCCGAGGAACTGAATTCGTTGTGATGGGAAAAGGCATGACTTGGTCATGTTGATCGTCCAGCCGAAGCTCTGAAGGACCCGGATGGACAGGTCCAGGTCCTCTTGTGCCTGGTGCAGTGAGGGCGCCTTGATCAAGAGGTCGTCCAAGTATGGAGTGATATACACCCCACGGACTCGGAGAAAGGCTGCCATGGTGGCCATTATTTTCGTGAAGATACGTGGGGCCGATGATAGGCCGAAGGGGAGGGCCACAAACTGGTAGTGGTGATTGTGGTAAGCAAATCGCAGGAACTTTTGGTGAAGAGGATGGATTGGGACATGAAGGTATGCGTCCTTCATGTCTAGGGATGTCAGAAACTCCCGGGGTTCTAGTGCCCGGATTACCGATCTCAGTGATTCCATCTTGAATCGTCGGTAGTATACCCATTTGTTGAGAAGTTTGAGGTCCAAGATAGGACGGTATGAGCCGTCTTTCTTGGGGACCACGAAGAGGTTCGAGTAGAACCCTTGGAACCTTTGAAGTGGAGGAACCGGAGTTATTACTCCGGCCCGTGCCAGTTCCTGTACGATGGATAGGAAGGCGGTTTGTTTTTGGGGTTCTATGGGAACCCGGGACATGAAGAACCTCTGTGGAGGTGTTCTGTGGAATTCTATCCTGTAACCGGAAGATATTGAGTCTACGACCCAGGGGTCGTCTATGAGTTCGGCCCAGGTGGTGGCGAAGTGTTTGAGACGTCCCCTGACCTGAATGTCTGGCCAAGTGTCGTGCGGCCAGTCATGCTGAGGAGCTCTTCTCGTTAGAGTTCTTGGTAAATGTCTTGCGAGACTGCCAGGTTGTTCTGCCTCTGGAGGTGGGCCCACCTCTGGCAGAAGAGGAGGATCTGGATGGAGGTGATCCTTTTGAGAAACGCGTACCTTGGCCTCGAAAAAAGCGCTGTCTCTTGTAAGATGTAGTAGAGGGTCTGCTCTTGGGTTTTTGCTGGGGCAACAGTGTACTTTTGCCCCCCGTTGCTTGTGAGATAATTTTTTCTAGTTCTTCGCCGAAAAGGCGGGAACCTTTGAAGGGAAGAGAGGTAAGTGACTTTTTTGAGCTAAGGTCAGCCGACCATAGTCGAAGCCACAGGGAGCGGCGTGCGGCTACTGAGAGAGCGGATGTGCGGGCCAGTAGCTTCAGGGCATCCAGTGAAGCCTCACTGAGGAAGGAACTCGCCTCTTGGATGTGTAGTGCGACGGACTCGACGTCCTCGATGGCGGTTTCGCTCTGTAGACCGGTGAGGATGGCGTCGGACCACACTTCCAGAGCCCGACTTACCCATGCCATGGCAAGAATGGGTCTAAAGGCTGTACCTGCAGAGGTAAAGATAGCTTTAAGGAAGCCTTCCAGTTTTTTGTCGGTGGCGTCCTTAAAGGCAGATGCGTCTGGGACGGGTAAGGCGGTGGCTTTTGACAACCGCGATACCAGAGCATCCACTAGAGGTGGGGTGCTCCATTTTCCCAGGTCCTCTTTTGGAAAGGGATAAAGTTTTGAGAATTTTCGGGTGACTTGGAACTTGTGTTCCGGGAGGTTCCATTCCTCCTGGATGATGGCTTGGAGTTGTTCATGGGCTGGGAAATTTATTTCGTGCGAGGCCGTTCTGCGGAATAGACCCTTAGAGGTCTTAGCCCCCTTGTCAGTATCCTCAATGTTAAGGGCCTGAAGGACTGCCACAATCAGGTCATTTGGTGACCTGGCAGAGTCCTGGGCGGTTGAGGCAGAGTCGCCCTCTGATGCGGAGTGGGATAATTCCCCTTCGCTGAGCCCTTCCTGGTCCGAATGGGACTCAGGTGAGGAGGGTGCAGTAGAGTCATTAGGTAATGGGCACTTGCGTTTAGATGTGCTCTTAACTACATTAGGAGATGCTAGTTTGTCTAGGATTTTATCTAGAGATGATGCTAATAGTGGGATTCCCTGCAGATTAGCTAGGGAATTAGATAGTGAAACTGCCCAGGCTGGAGCCTCAGGGGCTTCTGTAGCCACATTGTCCGATGTTGAGGGTAGTGCTGCCTGTACATTCTCCCCCTGGTCTGTTAATTGTGGCGTGGGTTGCTCTGCATCCGTGGTAGCAGTGGTGCAAGCTTTACAAACTGGGTCTTTTTGTGCCACCTTAAACTTTTTCTTGCATTGAGTACATGCAAAGAAAGTTACTTTGGACGCCTGTTTCCCCCCTCTGAGGAATAGTGCATCCCCTGACCCCTCAGCCATGTTGGCTTAGTGACCCTTTTACCGTATCTGTGCCTGGTAGAGGGAAGAGGAGATATGGAGGGTGAGAGACGTGTGGCGTTCTGACTGCGTTGGGAGCAGGGCTGCCGTGTAGCGTAGCTGCGAGCGCGCGCTCTGTCAGATGCCGGAAGGGGAGGAGCCGACTGAGGGCGCGAATGTGGGGAGGTCACGTGAGCCGCACGCACTTCCGGCGGTACAGCCGGAAGTCTCGGTGCGGTTATTGAGGGTGCGGAAGCCGCGTACCATCCATTACCTGCCGGGCTCCCTCTGCCTCACTCTCTCGCCGGCTGCGTCACAGCAGGCGCGCCGTGTGAGAGTGTAGGGGCGGCTGCCGGAGGATACCCTGACCCTCCGCCTGCCAGATGTAGGTATGGGGGAGAGGTTGGGATCTCCCGTGTGTGAGGAGGGGCTGTAAACCCCTGTTCACTCTCGCTACCTGTGGTCGGTGCGGAGGGTTAGAGGAGACTAGAGGGGACCTCATGCTCCTCTGTAATCCCGGGTTTGTGCCGTGGGCCCCCGTTGTAGGGAGGGGGGGGGGGCGGCCGTCGGGTACATTGCCTTTTCTAGGCAGCAGGCTCAAGGAGCCGTCCAGCGTAGGGGGCTGACGCAGCGAGTGCAGCCTAGGCTGCCTCAGGTACCACCCCGGGTGTTAGGGCTAAGCCCTGAACCGTAGTGATCTTTTCAAGTTGTGTCTCCTAGAGACTCTTCTGTCCAACCTCCTGTTTGCGAGGACACTAAAAAAACTGAGGTACCTGGGTGGGGGAAGAGGTTATATAGGGGAGAGAAATCAAAATTATACAGTGTCCTGCCTCCTGATGGGAGGGGATTTAACCCCATGGTGCCTGTGTCCCCCAGGACGCAAGAGAAAAGAAAGGTTTGAGACCTCTGCTGTATATCTTGACTTGGACAAATGAAAGCCTTCGTTAATATAAACTTCAATGATTCCTGTGCACCATAAGACACAAATTTAGATACTTAGACAGAATTTACAGAAAGGTCACCTCACCTTGTACCTTTGGTCCTGAGGATGTACAGCAACTGCCGTGTCCCCAAGCATTGTCTCCACTCGAGTTGTTGCCACAACAATTTCCTCACCTAGTGTACGTAAACCATAGGAGATAAAAGCTTAGGATGAATATGCATAAGCATTAAAAGGGGAGAATACACTGTGATTGATGTATTAATACCTGTTTCTTGAACTTTGTAAGCAAACGAGACAAGTACACCAAATTCCACACCCTGCTTATAGCCAGGCACAGGTAGTAGAGTACGACCACTCAGTTCCTTCTTGTCTACCTATTGATATGAAGAACATGCTTGTCACAACTGCTATAACAACTAGTGTTGCTGACAAGCTTCAACTGTTTTAAATGGTTGATTCATGCATGGTTAAGCAATTCACAGTGCACTACTAATAAACAGCACAGCAGAGTCAATTGTTATATGAAAAAATGTTTGGTTGACAAAGCACACCATCTATATTGAAAACTGTAAGAAAAAAAATAATGCCTATTTGTGAAAAAAGAATTAGTAAGCATACTCTATAGTTTGAGGTGTTTAAATCAATGATAGTGGCCCTTCCCATGTTGACTCCTCTTCTTTTGACTCACAAACTACTCCTCGCTTCATCAAACAATTTCTCTCATCTGCTCCATCTAAAGCATTGCATTCCCATCCTCTCTTTCCCTCCTTTACCTCTATGTCTGATATAGCAGAATTAAGAGTGCAGGACCAGTTGACTAGACGTTTGCTTCGATAAATTATTCCAGCCTCATGCAAGCGGATAAAAGCTTCTTGTACAGCAAAGGAAAGTTTCTGGAAAAAAACAGAGCATAGCTGATGTGAGGGCACAAAATAAATCAGAGATGTAAACAGAAACACAAAACAGAAAGCAAGTCAGGACAGAGGCAGTCAAACACAAAAGCAATTTCTTACAGGATCCATTGTAAAACATGTTCTATCCCAGTCCAGAGAACTTCCAAGAATCCTCAGTTGGTGGTATATTCTGTCACCTTTCCTAATAAAAAAAGAAAAATTGTGCTACAGCCTAGGAAGTAACAACAATACATAAGAATTACAGGCAACTGAGAACAAGGTAAACCAATATCCAACACACTCAGCCCTTAAAAACTGCTGCTTAATGGAGAGGTTTTCTAACTCCTAACATATTAATCTCTAATAACAGGGATCCAAGGATTTATTTAAAAAGCATAAACATAAACATCTTACTCCACCAGAGAACATAGTAATATTGAGCTAACATCACGCAGCTCCCTCGAAAAATGATGGATTGATATTTTTAGTTAAGTTTAGAAAGAATGAGCAGGCCATTAGCAACAAACTTACTCTCTTTTCCATTTCCACACCTCCTCTATAAAATTCTCTCTTCCAAAGTCATGTCTGGTCTTCCCACGCTCTCTCCACAGCTTCTTCTCCACCACTACTTGAGTAGCAATACCTGCATGGTCACAGCCAGGGTTCCAGAGGGTTAGCTCCCCTCGCATACGATGCCTACAAAAAAGTAGGTTTGCTATTATGTATTGCTACACATGATATATGTCCGACAAAACTACAGTCGTGAGCAAAATTTTTGAGAATGACAAAAAAATCACAAAGTTTGCCACTAAACTGCTTTTAGATCTTTGTTTCAGTTGTTGCTGTGATGTACTGAAATATAATTACAAGCACTTCATACGTTTCAAAGGCTTTTATGGACTATTACATGACATTTATGCTAAGAGTCAGTATTTGCAGTGTTGGCCCTTCTTTTTCAGGACCTCTGCAATTCGACTGGGCATGCTCTCAATCAACTTCTGGGCGAAATCCTGACTGATAGCAACCCATTCTTTCATAATCACTTCTTGGAGTTTGTCAGAATTAGTGGGTTTTTGTTTGTCCACCCGCCTCTTGAGGATTGACCACAAGTTCTCAATGGGATTAAAGGAGAAGGAAAGGCTAAGTCACTTGGGGGTGCCAAAATGTTAGGCACCCCCAAGTGACTTAGATCGCTTACCTTTTACCCCGGGCTGGTGCCCCTGTACGGGGAGAACAGCACCAGCCCGGGGTAGCAGCGAGCGCTTCCTCCTTCCTTTTCGCTTGCGCACACATGCGCAGTAGAGTGAAAAGCCGAACTTAAACAAGAAAGTCGGCTTTTCACTCTACTGTGCATGCGCTGGCCGACGGATTTCGCCGGCAGAAGAAAGAGGAAGCACTTCCTACAGGTACCCTGGGCTGGTGCTTTTTTCTCCGAACAGGGGCACCAGCCCAAGGTACAAGGTAAGCGATCTAAGTCACTTGGGGGTGCCTTACATTTTGGCACCCCCAAGTGACTTTAAGATCTGGGGAGTTTCCAGGCCATGGACCCAAAATTTCAACGTTTTGGCCCCCGAGCCACTTAGTTATCACTTTTGCCTTATGGCACGGTGCTCCATCATGCTGGAAAATGCATTGCTCTTCACCAAACTGTTGTTGGATTGTTGGAAGAAGTTGCTGTTGGAAGGTGTTTTGGTACCATTCTTTATTCATGGCTGTGTTTTTGGGCAAAATTGTGAGTGAGCCCACTCCCTTGGATGAGAAGCAACCCCACACATGAATGGTCTCAGGATGCTTTACTGTTGGCATGACACAGGACTGATGGTAGCGCTCACCTTTTCTTCTCCGGACAAGCCTTTTTCCAGATGCCCCAAACAATTGGAAAGCGGCTTCATCTGAGAATATGACTTTGTCCCAGTCCTCAGCAGTCCATTCACCATACTTTCTGCAGAAGATCAATCTGTCCCTGATGTTTTTTTGGAGAGAAGTGGCTTCTTTGCTGCCCTTCTTGACACCAGACAATCTTCCAAATGTCTTCGCCTCACTGTGCGTGCAGATGCGCTCACACCTGCCTGCTGCCATTATGAGCAAGCTCTGCACTGGTGGCACTCCGATCCCGCAGCTGAATCCTCTTTAGGAGACGATCCTGGCACTTGCTGGACTTTCTTGGACACCCTGAAGGCTTCTTAACAAGAATTGAACCTCTTTCCTTGAAGTTCTTGATGATCCTATAAATTGATTTAGGTGCAATCTTAGTAGCCACAATATCCTTGCCTGTGAAGCCATTTTTATGATGATGGTTGCACGCGTTTCTTTGCAGGTCACCATGGTTAACAATGGAAGAACAATGATATCAAGCATCACCCTCCTTTTAACATGTCAAGTCTGCCATTCTAACCCAATCAGCCTGACATAATGATCTCCAGCCTTGTGCTCGTCAACTTTCTCACCTGAGTTAACAAGATGATTACTGAAATGATCTCAGCAGGTCCTTTAATGACAGCAATGAAATGCAGTTTAAAGGTTTTTTTGGGATTAAGTTAATTTTCATGGCAAAGAAGGACTATGCAATTCATCTGATCACTCTTCATAACATTCTGGACTATATGCAAATTGCTATTATAAAAACTTAAGCAGTAACTTTTCCAATTTCCAATATTTATGTAATTCTCAAAACTTTTGGCCACAACTGTATTATATACTAGACAACAACAAAAATAATTTTAAACCATCACACCAAACACTCACATGTGTCTCTCTTGCTATTATTTTCTATCTTTACTTTATCTATATGCATTTTTTCATGAGTCAATTACATTTGTGAATATTCTGCCTCCTCATGTATAAATCCAGTATCAGTTTAAGGTCACTTACCAGCGGGTCAAACAGTCCTGGATTGCATTAGTAAGAGCATGTCCAAGATGAAGTGATCCAGTCACATTTGGTGGAGGAATACACATCATGAACAAACCCTTTGGGTTGGGCTCTGAAATGCTGCTTCTCTGGGACATAAAAAATTGCAGAATGAGATGAGACCTATTTATTTTCATACAGCAATAAATCATTTTAAGCACATTTGTAAAAACATATTTTGTCCCAGACTCGAAAAACATATGATCCAAATTTGATGCCCAAAGGAACAATTAAAAGGAGTGGCTATATGCTTTGGACAAGTAGCTGATACAGGCTTCCTAAATTCAAGTAACCAACAGAAGCTGCTTGATGCAGCCATAAAAGTAGTTTGCATGAAAGCATTGATCAGCTCTTGTATATTATGTCCTAACTGTCAAGTGTTTAATCCATAAAACAAGATATACAGCATGTAACTTGATCAATACAAATAACAGATGAGAAAGGTTGTTTTTGTGTTTAGAATACTGAAAAGAACTTCAATGTGATTGATTTAATAGACACACACATTTGCCTCGCTTATTAACTAAAAAATGCCACATGCAGGCTTTATTAACATCTCCGACTCACCCCAAATTCGGGCTTGAAAAACTTCTCTTTTTCCCACCATGAGTACCAAGCAGATTCTACATACTGGGGACTGTAGGAGTCAGGCATAGGACCAGAAACATCTACCAGATAAAAATGAATACAAGAATTAGAGAAACATACAGGATTAATGGAGCGGTAATATAGACTGGATATTTGGAAACAGATTATATGGGCTTTGCAACTACAAAGTGCCAGAATGGACACAAAATTAAGCATGCATTGTTTTTCACAAAGGTACTTTGCTCCTAGCAACATGCAAAACACCAATGCACCTCTTTAGACTTGCACACAATTGTACATATGAATGACAGGGAACCCTAGAGCTACTGCCACCCTGGACCTCTCAGTTTTTCCACTGTTTCCCTTGAAAGTTGCATCTATGGAAACAAGTGACTTGAGCCAACCAAATCAGATGACAATGATATTAATGATGGCATGCCAGAAGTAACCTGGAACCACATACCACAACTTTACAAAAAGTGTGAAGTAATTTGCATCCGTTTTGTTTTATTTTATACGAATTGCAGAGAATGCTACATAGTGGTTGCCCTTAATAACACCAGAATCCTGGGTTGAGGATAAAAACCATGATAATTTGCTTCCAAATGTTGCATTATTGACTTACTTTAGAAATAAGCCTTACATCTTTTAATTTCCACAAATTCATAATTTACGTTGCACAAACTGTTACCTTTTTTATCACCTGCAGGAGTAGGAATATCATATGTAATCACCCCAAGTTCTTTCTTGTCTTTCTTTTCAGGTTTGGGCTTTTTCTGTATTTGAAAGTTCAGAAAGAGAAGGTGTAAATATTTGTTTGGACTGTGTGTGTAGCGTGGTAGGGGCTTATCATGTTGCCTTTAAACAGGCCATGCCCACCTCCCCCTGCAGTTCTTTTATTTTCTCTTGCTTTTGTTGGAACCGCTCCAGTTTTTCTTTCTTCTTAGACTCCTTCTTTAATTGGGCTGCAGTTTTAGGGGGGGCATTGGAAGGGGTACCAGAAGGACCATCTGAAGTTTTTGAAGCAGCAACATCTAGGATGAAAGCAAGTCACATGTAGAAGGGGGGTCATCAATAACTTCAATCCTCAAAGCTGTCAGATTCCACTTTCCCTAACATGCTGCCAGCTTTACATATTCCACTTTCTCACTTAGTTAACTCTGTTACTTTCTTTCGGTATTGTTTGTGGTATGAATGCACTTACTGCAATGCTTAATAACCCTATCTTGGGGCACCCCTTATAGCATTAATTTATTCCAGAAGGAACAAAAGGAGTTGCAATAGCAGAAGCACTAGCACTGTGCAACACACCTTGTACAGGAAAGGTCTGCACAGCAATGTGTCTTTATCATGCTAAATGTGAACTTTTATTCTTTTCTAGTGCTTCATCATACATTTCTTTTAAATACATTTTTGATCCCTAAGTTTGAATAAAATCTAGAATCCCTTGCAAAATTTTCCAGCTAAACTTTCCAGCATTTGCAGTTTTAGGTGTAATGCCTTTGAACCAGCCTCAATATTGAAAGGTGAAGTACTTTATTGTAATTATGCTAAAGGAAAAATAAAAACTTACAATAAAATATGAAAAGCCTTGTCACTGAGCCATATATGTTACCTGTTTTTAGAAAGTTAACCTCCCCTAGAATATCTTTAAACTGCTGTTGATTAATGCAAGTTTGGAACCACCGAGTAACATTAAGAAGTTTCTCTCTTCTTGTGGGAGAAAGAACCTACAAAATAAACAAAACAATTGGAAAGGGAAGTGGTGACATGACCAATAAGAAATATAATGTAAAAAAGGAGAATCATAACATTTAGGTGTCTTTACTATTTATGTTGTATATGTGAGATGATTTTTGGTGTTAGGATACAATTTCCAGCATCCTCTCACAGATTTAAATGACTGGTGCTATAATTCAACAGAAGAAACACCAATACCTTAGCTGGTCAGCAGATAAAATACTTACTTTTGTATAGGGACTGATCAAACAACACGCTACAGCAATGTCTGCAAGACTGATGCTCTCTCCCACAAGATATGTGCGAAGTCTAAGATAAAAATCAAGACTATCCAGAATCTTCTGCAGCTCCAGAAGAGAACGATCTTTAGTCTAAGGAAAAGGAAAACTTTCACCATATGTACCATAGGAAATTCATTTAGGGTTAAAAATAACAGAATTATGCAGGCACTTTAAATCTGTACCTGTGAACGTTCTGCTCCATACACAGCAGGCAACAACTCTGACTCTGCATAGCTCACCCACTGTTTAACAAGAGCACCGGAGCAGGGGTCACATCCTCCAGAAAGTGCTTCAGGAGCAAGCATATATGAAACAGCCCAAGAACCCCATACTGGTTCATTGGAGGGTGAGAGCAAACAAGGAAGTGGTAGTCCGTGAGGGCCAGAAGACACCTCCTGTACTTTTGGCTTACATAGGGTAGAATACTGTCCAGCAATGCGCACCCACAGAGATCGCGGGTCTGATGAGGTGGAGTTCGGAAGATAGAGGGTAGACATGGTGAGAGAAAGAGACCTGTAGGGCAAACACAACCGTGTGTTATTGTGAGGTAGGCTCTAATAACTCAAATACAGGCATTTTCAATGCATAGAAAATTATTATTGTCCAAATATTTGCTTCTTTATTTATATTAAACTTATTCTCAGTGGTTTATTATCAAAATGAGGAGCAAGATGAAAAAAATGGCACAAAGCTGTTGCGCCTCCTGGGCAAAAATAAATGACTCCTTTAGTCTTATAATGGCATTAGCTTACTCAGGAAAATTAAATCTAAACAAGTTGCATTTACAAACTTGCTGTCATCTGCACTATAGCAACACTATTTTGTGTTGCTATGGCTAATTAAACTGCTGCTATGTTTTTTTTTTGTTTGTTTTTTTATTATACCCTATTTATACAACACCAGTGTGTTATGCAGCACTTTACAGAAACTACTGATCATTCACATTGGTTCCTACCTCAATGGAGCATACAATCTAAGATCCCTAGCATGCACATACACATACTATAATCATGCCGATCTCATTTCATTAGGAGACAGTTAAGACCACCAGCATGTTTTTGGCCTGTAGACTCTATACAGATAGTGCCTTTCTCTTAAAATCAAAGACCCCAGTTCAGTAAGTGGGTCAGTATTGGTAAATAAGTTCCATTGTCTTTTACCAGCAGCCAATGACAGCACATCTGGTCTGACCCTACTTGACCCTGCTATACTACATTACTTTCATTTGTTCATTTTTCATTATTGTTCACTAACTTGCTATGCTCCCACACCACCTCTCATTAACTCAATTCTAGACCTCCCTAAGTGTTAACCTTTTTTTACATTTGCCCTTTTTCTGCTCTGTGCCTTCCGCATTCACCATGCCCCACTCCATCATTCACTCTCATCAGTATTATCCCCTTTCCATTCTCTTACACACTTTTCTTCCTCTCGTACTCCTCCGATCCGTGCAATGACGTCAAATGTATTACCCACGTGTATTTTTGCTCACCTTCTTACTTCCTACTTCCGCCCTTCTTTGCAGCTGCTGGAAGGACAGCAAATTTGCCCATAGTAGGCTGTTCTTAGTGTGCAGTAGCCGAACGCTCTTTATTTTTATTTCTCTTACGTACCTTCTGTTAACTCAGTAATTACAATTGCATATAGTTCTGGTTGCAATATTATTAGGGTCCTTCCACAATACACGCGAAGATTTCTTTTTAGACTTTGTAGCCCTAATAAGACAGGCAAACAAACCGGCCGATAGGTACAATAGAAGACGTACTGCCGGAATCATGGCGTCAGGAACTTTAGTGCTGACACCTAGTGGGCGAATACGGAAATATCAACCTGATGCAATTTATAGTAATCCAGCTTCTGATATTGAAAGTAATTATACTAGATTACTATAAATTTCATCAGGTTGATATTTCCGTTGGTGTTAAAGCGAGTTACATTGATTCATTGTATAGCAACAACTGTCGAATTAACACTGGTTCATTGACAAAGATGAAGGGCTATTTAAATTACACATTCATGTAACAGCTGGGTTCTGTAATTTTTGTCACATGTAGGTAGGGTTGCCACTTTTTGTGGGGAAAAAACGGCCTGCCTATATTTTTATCTTTCTTCCCTATTAATAATATTGGTATCAAGTATCATTTTTACCATCCAGGCTGGTAAAATTCTGGCCAGGTGGCAACACTACATGTAGATGGCCTAGACTACTTAGTTGGTAACAGCCGCTTGTCTTGGTATAACAGTGTGTGTCTGCTAACGGTGCAAACACGTAAAGACTACATACGTCACTTTAAGTTCTTATCTGGATTGTGGCATGGCTGAAGTACAATTTGCTCTGTTTTTTCTATATTAAATCTGGTAGACCAGTGCTGAGCATTTACCAGAGCTGGGCCAAGAAGTATTAGCACCAAAGCCAATACTAGTTTTCCTGTGCCCACCCTGCCCGACAATTACTCCTTCCTGTGCCAGCCTGTAAGCAAGACAAAACACCACTGCCAACAAGAGCTGACACCTGCTTCAGTTAAGGTTTAGCAAATGCAGAGAAACCAATCAGCTCAGGACAGGAGGAGCTTGGGGCTGGCGACACTCCCTTACACTAGCCAAAAGTAACATAATTTGTATTAAAGGCCAATGACAGAGTTGACAAAGTGAAAAAATATTTGATCACCCACCCCTAACAACTTGTCACCAGGTCTGCTTGAAGGCAGTAGTGGGGCCAGGGCAGAAATCTTATTGGTAGGCCACTGCAACTATACATTTCTCCTTTTCCTGTGGCCAAACTTAGACAAGGTGGCAAAGTGGTAGAATGATTACATCAGTAAGTTGTGTTAATAATTTGGGTAGGAGCAGTGATGTTCAGGTTGGAGCAGGGGCACTTACTGCTGCCCTGAGGCAGCCTAGCCAATGCCACTCTCCAACCCTATGCTTAGTTTTTTTCTTTGAGAGGGCAGCTCTTTGCCACCCCTGGCAACTTGAGGGGTGATGCCTCCTGAAGTAAATTTCTCAACTCACCTCATGGCAGTAGCGCCCCTGGTGTGTAGAAATGGCTGTAGAGTGGGGCTATGACATCAGGGGCCAAGATTGGGACAATTTTTGCCTGGGTTTCAGAAGCCTCTTCTGTATGCCCCTAATTCCAGCCCTTACATTAGTGACCAAATGGGAACAAATAACATAAAAAGTAATATAATAGCCATGGCAATTAATCAGTCTTTTATTTAAACATAGCAAGGAATGGGCAGACACATTTTCTGTTAGAGAGGGCACAAACTTTTTTTCTAGTTCTAAATAAAAAACAAAAATCAGAGACATAAAGGAGGATGATCAGGGACGCAAGTTATACAGACAATGTACCATCTGCTGGTGTCTTGAAGAAGTGCCCATGGTATCAGGGGTACATAGCAGCAATCCTAGATGTGGATTGAACATTAAGTGGTTTGTGCACAGTAAGGTACACTGATTGAATATAAAGAACTGGGTGAGACACTCTGGTATTGTGCATGAGTAGGAGTAAATTATTATAGTACAGCAGTTTATGACTGCCCATTTTATGTATGCCCCAGCAGGATTAAGGCAATAAGAGACTTTTTGATTGAGGTTTTGACTGAAAGGTACTGTACTAAAACTTATTATACCCACTGGAGTGTAAAGGTGGCACAAACAACGGGTCTGCCGGACTGCCATCTAGCCTGAAATCAGACAGATCTCGATTGTGCAGGTTTGTTTTTTCCATTGGATTGGGGACCGCATTGGCTCGATGATGCAGTCCCAGAACCAACAGCGCCTATACCTGCCATTCTAATTTGATCATTTGGCCCCAGGGCCAAATTTTTAAATTAGCCCAATATCGACCTCACATTCTGAGTTTAAAGGAGAAGGAAAAGCTAAGTCACTTGCCAAATGTTAGGCACCCCCAAGTGACTTGAATCGCTTATCTTCTACCCCAGACTGGTGCCCCTGTATAGAGAGAACAGCACCAGCCCGGGGTAGCAGCGATCGCTTCCTCCTTCCTTCTTCGCTGTGCGCACATGCGCAGTAGAGTGAAAAACAGAACTTTAACAGAGAAGTCGGCTTTTTCACTCTACTGCACATGCGCCGGACTCGGAGTCGCAGAGAAACTAAGGTGGAAGGAGGAAGCGCATCGCCCCAGGTGCCCCGGGCTGGTGCGGTTTTCTCCTAACAGGGGCACCAGCCCGGGGTACGAGGTAAGCGATTCAAGTCACTTGGGGGTGCTTAACATTTAAGCACCCCCAAGTGACTTAGCCTTTCCTTCCCCTTTAACAGGAATGTGTCACCATTCCTCAATATATCCAGATACAACTAAGTGTTCCAATCACTAGTTCCCCCTGCCTCTCCTTCCCACATGTTGATCTGTGACAAAGTACAAGTTCCTGAATTACTTTGTACTTAAAGGCAGGAAAATGTTCTGATGAGTGGCTGGGGCGCTATTTACTTTTGTCCTCCAGCCTATTAGATAGCCCAAAACAATAATTCATTGTGTCGGAGATCTACATAGATAGTAAGTAGCAGGCGTGGAGAAGGCAGGAGAGCCAGAACATTCCTGTTAAAACCTAGAACTTTTAGGGCTCTGGCACACGGGGAGATTAGTTGTCCGCTACAAATCTCCTGGTTTCCTCTCAAGGCAACTTCCGCGATTTCACTGAAATCACACCGCCGCTTATGCCATCCCACCGGCGATTTACATTTTTGCCGGTGAGATGGCATTTCGGGTAGATTAATCGTCCGCGAACAGGGAGATTTGTTGCGGTCGACTAATCTCTCCGTGTGCCAGAGCCCTTAAGAACTATTAAGTTATCTCTACTGTACATTGCCATGTCACAATTTGCTGGCCTTGACTCTTTAGGGTGAAGACACACTTTACAGCTACTAAACACCAGAAAATACCCTGCCATAGACAATAATGAGAACTGCCTCTGCTAAAACACAAAGAGACAATTATCAGTAAATGATCAGCATTGCCTATTTTAGTAGCCATGACAAGTAGCTACTACTAGTAGCTCCGTGTGTCTTCACCCTTAGTGAAGAGCAATTTTAGTGGTTGAGTCTGTAATACCACCTGAGTACATGCTCAATCCACTTCAAATGCATTTGCATTATTTGTATATGCCTTTCTCTCCACTAAGCAAGCATTTTTCCAATATATATCCATTACCAAAAATAAATGGCTTAGGAAATATTAGCTGTTTAATAGTGCACTCAAATGGAATGGACAGTCCTTCATGAGATACAACTTTGAGTTATTTTTTTGTTTTTTTGCTCCCTCAGGATTTAAAACTATGCAAGAGCTGCTTCCCTTCACCCTGGGACAGGCTCGAGTCCTCCACTTTCTGTTTTTTAATTCCTGCCAGCATCTCACTCACTGGAAAAAGGGGAAGGTCTCCGTCCAATTTTCTGGACCCTTATAGGGGTAATTTCCCTGACCCTAGAAGCTAGAGCACTTCGGGCACTTTTTTGCATCTAGAGTTTGGCTACATTCTGTACCTAGTGCCAGATTTATATTTTGCTGCTTGGTGCAAAGAAAAGCACAGCACCAGAAGGCACACGGCAGCCCTGTTCTTAGTACATGCCAATGGCAAATGGTAAGAACAGGGCTTCATTGTAGCCTATCCCTGCCAGCCTAATACACCTTCAAATAAAGACCTATGATACATGATCTTTGTCTAGGGACAATTCTTGGTGTTGAATTTGTCCATATCCACTTTGCTAGGCCCATGGGTTTTAAGTATGCTACTTCTCTGCAATCTATTTTTGCACACCAGCTACAAAACTTGATTTATCCCACCATGTTTACCATTGCTATATTCACTTTAAATCCATAATAAACCCCACAGTGATTACCTATATTAAAATGAACTCAGCAGAAGCTCCACTTTTCTGATCTTACATTGACTCATTATTCCACTTTCTTTTCCAGCCTGTCTACTGTAATTTTTATTTTATATCCAACATCCTTTGCATTGCAGCAAAGATCCTTTGGTGTCCTCATCTATCGTAACATTTTCTAGTTCATTTAACAAGACCTCTTGCCTGCAACTTTTTTTGTAAAATTTTATACAATGTCCCATTTAATGGTGTATCCCCAATTTAAACTAAACTGTTAATCATCTTAGCTCACCAGCACTGTATTGCTGAGGGGAGGGAGTGGCACAGGAGGAATCCTCCCTCCTGCCTTATGTGGTGGGATAAGGCTCTGCAGGAGGAGCAGAGCACAGCTTAGCCCACAGCCCAAGTGCTGGATAAGTGACCACTAATCTTGCACTCCATATCAAGCCTTATATGTTCTTCTGAGCAGGGCAACGGTAGCCCATCTGGGTCAGTGATTCAAACATTGTCTGCTGCACTCTAAAACAGAAAGGCTAATAAAAACCATACAAAATAATGTAAAAGTTGCCTAGAATAGGTGTATTTATAACATTCTAAAAAGTGTGCAAGCATTAACTTTCATTTGAAGCAGCGTAGGTGGTTTTTCAGTAAGAACAGTGATGTTGTGATGGCAGATTCTGTTAATGTCTTGGGCTTGGATGCTGCTGAGAAGGGCTTTCCACTAGAAGGTTAAACACTGCACACATTTAGTTATGCTCCCAAACACAGACAAACAGAAAGGTAGATTCTCATTTGGCATTTCAGTTGGGCTTAGGTAAAGATTCTATGTAGGCCAGTAAGGTCTTTGCACTTTAGCAATTCATAAAAACTCTGCTTTATGCATGTGGTATAAGTCATATGACTTTAAAGCTCTGGACAACAGAATGTTATAAATTTCTGTTCTTCAATGTGGAAAATTTCTGATTTTTCAAATTCAGGGTATGGGTTAAATTTACCATACGCATATTAAAAAAAAATTAAACCAGTAAAAATCATATTACGACAAAATTAAGAAAGGCAGATACAAACAGAAGGAACTAGCTTCACTAAAAAAAAAAAAAAACATGAGCTGATGACTTAACACAAAATTTATTTAAGTAAAAAAAAAAAAAAGTTAGGGCAGTCTTTCCCAATTAACTCTGCTTATCTGAGACCACTTCTTTGCAGAGCAAAATGCATTGCTTGGATTCTAAAGTGAACACACAAGTCACTGCACTTAAAAAAGTTTCCAGAACTAGGATGAGAAAAAAAAGTGTGGGTCTCTTACAGAAATGTAATGCAAAACCTGTATAACAGGTAACAAGTTGCTGCTCACTCCTATATTTGGCCTTATAGAAATATAGGCAGTTGACAACACCTAGTGCTGCTTGTGAACCTGCTTCCATCCTTCTAGCTCTTGTACATCACTGCTTTTGCTGTACAGCTTCTTTCCGTGCAGCGTCCTGGAGAAGCTGAGTGTCTACTTCATCAGCAGGGAGCTGTACATAGCGGACCACAGATCCCCGAATGAAACAATTCTTTACAGACAACTAAAAAAAAAATTTTTTAAATAATTACATTAACAAGTGTTTCAAAGCAGGATTAAAAGCTAAGTATCTAGTTTACTGGTGCAGATAAAAAATACAAAGAAAAAAAAAAAAGCTTACCATGTGTGGATATTTTTCTGGGTCTGTTACACTGATATCAGTCAGCTTAATGTTCAAATACTATAAAAAAAAAAAAAAGTGAAATCTTGTTTGAGATAATGAAAAACACAAGTTCCCCCCAAAAGTTCTATTCCAAGACATATTCCTCTATGCAGAATGCAAAAGATGATGTAGCACACTGATCACACATTAAATAAAGTGATTTATTGGCTTAATTAGCAGACATCTACTGGGAACATTTCAGCCAGTCTGAGAGTGACCCAAAACATTGCAAGAGTCGGTGCAACTTAATGCAACCACAATAACGGATCAGTGTGCTACAGCATCTTTGACCCTGGGCAGGTGGGTCTACAGACTGTTTAGCACCAGACACCTGAAAAGGTACTACGATAACAGGTAGAGCAGAGATATTCCTCTATGCAAACAAGCCCTCTAGGGTATAAAAAAAAAAAAATATGAGCAATATTCTCTTTGGAGAATCTTGTAGTAATTATGTTAATAAATATTCCCTGGTTTGACATTATACTCTGCAGGATGCGTACATTTTATTAAAGGCTCTGTCCCTTCAGGGGTTGTTCACCTTTGAATGAACTTTTAGTATGATGTGGACAGTGATAATTGGAGACAATTTGCAACTAGTCTTCATTATCGCAGTCTTTAATTAAATTTAGCTTTTTTTATTGCAGCTCTCCATTTTGGAATTGTAGGCGCTATCTGATTGCTAGGGTTTAATTTAACCTAGCGTTGTGGAAATTTCAGTAATGGTAAAGTCATTTAAAAGAAAATTTTCACTTTTTCATTTTTTTTTTGCCAACCCAACATTTTTCCCTGGCACTGAAAGATTTTATGCCAATTTCAGTTGCAAGGCTTAAGTGACAACATGGCTGAGCTGATAATTATGCTGAGAAAATAAACTACATTTATATATTTGCTCAGTTACTTACCTGATCAACTGAGTGTAGAGTACCACAGATACTGCAAGAGATAAGACCATTTATGTAATAGTGCAACAAAAGGCTAAATGGATGAAAGATGGCTAAATGGTAAAGAAGTGGTTATTTAAGGGTGTGAAGTCTACAGGAGCACAAGAAAATGTTTTTATAAATTCTGTCTACACAATACACTCTGCCCTCTAAAGTTTGACAATGGTCAGGGGGACTCTAAGTGCTGCTGCACCCACCGTGCTTACCTCTTTTGTGTTGGGCACATCACAAGTGCAGAAAGCACAACTGCACACACTGCACTAGGTTTAAGGGCTGTGACACACAGGGAGATTAGTCGACACGCAACAAGAAAGATTTGTTGCGCGGCGACTAATGTCCCCGTGTGTCACATCCCTTAAAGTACAGAAATTAGGTTCTTGAAATGTACCAGTGGCAGCTTTTTGCCTGACTGTATAGCATGTGGGGGGGGGGGGGGGGAAGCAATTCTAGAAAGAACATGGGGCAAAACACTCACCTCAGATCATTCTTCAGCTCTACCACCACATCCTTTCCTACAAGAGACTTGAAGAAGGAGTAGAATAGCTGTACATGATAAAAACAAGTAGTTATAAAAACCAGTTGCCTCTCCTGTAGCTTACCCAAGGCACATCACATAACAAATGTTGCCAAGATCCTTTACAGATCAAGGCAAAGCATGTTCTCTCATAAGACACAAACAATAACAGAGACAGACAAGTTGTTCTGTCCAACTAACATCAGGTTACAAATGATTGAAATGTTGTTGCAAAGCAGGGATGGCCAAATTCGAGCCCTCCCACTGCTATAAGACTACAAATCCCAGAATCCTGGTATAGGCAAAACATGGAACGTCAAAGCAGGGCATGGCCACTCAGAAAGCTGACCTTGCGACTATAGGGGGGGGGGACTGATTGCCAAACAGGTCTGTATACGCTGGTACACCACAAAATACATGGCTATCGACTCCTTAGGTTCTACCCTACAAAACGTGAAACAGTAACGGAACGCTAGTGTTCTTAAGCGGTTACCATTGCTTCTGTTGCAGTCGCACCACCCAAGCTCTATCTGGAAACTGAAGAACAAAACAGACGCCGCTGACAACGACAGATCTACACACCAAATGCCTTCCGCTCATTCACCGCTCTAGCGCCTCTGCATAAATCTCGCGAGAATTTAAAGCAGCAGGAATTTGCGCGCCGGCTTCAGGCACCGGCCGAATGAATGGGTCCCACGGTGATGACGCAATCATGATCTCGCGAGGACAGAAAACATTTTTTTCATGTAACTTTCTTGAGAAGTCCCCTAAACGTATTTTATCCCTGAACAACTAAAATACGTTAAAAAAAATACAGGTTTTATAAACTGGGAGCAGGTACTAAGTGTAACAAAGTATAGATTAGTTTATGAAACAGTAGAATAAAAATGAACTATATTAAGGTTAGGCACTCCACATTAGATCTGTAATGTCCAACCTTAAAATGTTTTTTTATTTTATTGTTTCTTCTGCCAGCAGAATTCTAACCTAGGGCCAAACTAGCGACAGTCAGACAAGAATCAGATTTATCTCTCCTTGTTCTTTGGATCCCTTTTTTGTATTTTTTTAATCCCTAACCTTTGGTTTGTCACTTGCCCACCTCCTGCCCTTTTTGAGCTTCTGCTCAGAGAAAATGTCCCTTGTACCAGTTTATTAAACAACTTTGGATTCCAGGTGTAACTACAGAGGCTGGAACTGCATTCTGACCCACAAACACAAACTATCAGTTCTTGCACAACAAACATCAATTGTAATGTTAAGGACCAATAATTACCAACTCCAGGTACAAGGCATGAGGGTTACGAGATAGCTAAAAGGAGTTACGCTGTCCATACCTGGGCTAGTTACTGTTAAAGGAGACATATCCTATAAAAATTATGAATGTGCCAGTGAATTATACTCCTCTAGATATAGAAGGAATGTGCTTAAAAAAGTTGTATTTCAGACAGATTTATTGAGAAATTCCCCCAAAACCCCACTAGTCCCCCCCATCTGCTCCACTTCCTGCTGGCTGAATTCTCTGGATGAGCTGGGGAGCCAGCGGCCCTCTATACACTGCACTGTAGGATAGGAACCAATCAGCAGCTAGGCTGACCTGATAGGGAACTGAAGCCTGTCTTTGCTTGTGTGAGTGCAGGTCTGTGATTGGCTCTCCCCCTCCTACTGTGCTTCTTGCAGGGACCGTTAGGACACGCCCACTCTTCATTTCAAACATGGTCAGAGAAGAGAGAGGATCTATAGGGAGCTCCAATAAAGGGGCCATTTTTACAAATAGGATTAATGTTTAGCCCAAAGGGAAACCAGCACCGTATATTATTCATAATTGCCTACAAAATTAGGGTTTTCCCCATTTATCAAATATGTCTCCTTTAATTTACCCTTCATATAAGTCGGTTCCATATTGGTCTGTGTAGGGACATTGCAGTTTTCATTTAAAAATGGTAATTATCTCAGGACAAAACAAGACAAGGAGACTGGAGGAACTTGGTGCACCTTAGGACGCCTGTCCAGGTTGTTTTGTAGCTCTACCCCTCCCACCCAAGCCTGCAAGCGCACAGGTCCCACAGCTTGGGCTCAGGAAGGATGGAGAGTGCAATGGAAGTGCAGGTCCTAACTTGGCACCCTCTCTCCCAGGTCATCTGCTATAGCGTTTGACTGAACTGTCCCCAAGACTTGAGGCCAACAAATGTCTGCAGTGGGTTAGAAAATGTCCTAAGGAATGAAACTCATGGGCCTGTTCATGCAGTTCTCTCGCAAGATACCTGCATATGTCCCTCACTCGACATGTTAATTGGCTCTGGGGCTAGACAAACGGTGGACAAACATGGAAAGATTTGTTTGCTTTGCAAAATGACATAATTAGCATCTGTTGTTAAAGCAGACCCACTATAACTAGTGTGATACCATAGCAAGTGCCTGTGGGCGCAACACAACAACGGAAGTGTACAGAGTTCCCTTTCACCTTACCAGAGGAGATGTAACTAGATAATATAGTTATACAGCAACACTAAAGGAATTATTCTACAATTAATGTTAAATAATCCCTCCTATTTCCAAACAAAGCCATACAAGCGCAAGAGGTACGCATATTTGTAGCACACGAATAAAACCCACGCATCAATCACTCTCTATGCATATCTATTATATTCTAGCAGCTATCGCCAATTTATTAGCAGATGATTCACATTTCACGCCACAGTTACACTCCCTGCCATTCTCTCTAGAAAGATCGGGAGTCTTCGGCGATTGCCACTATCCGAACAACCCCGAATCTGCGGGCAAACTCGAGAAAATTCTTAGAATGATATCATCGGCAAAACTGGTTGCTGATTGGCTGACGACGTGGAAGCCTCGGGAAATTTCGGGACGGTTGCTGAGGTGACCGGGGCTGGCGTCGGGAGTACTGCTCTGTGATTGGCTAATATGTTTTGGAAGCGTCCTATAAACACTGCGCGATTTGCCATGTTATGGAGTAGCAGACAGTTTTGAGAGCTGACAGAAACAAACTATTAAACCTTAATCTCTCGGCAAAGACACAGCTGCACATATACAAGCGGAAAGTGTGAAGAAACTCTAAGGAGCAGAAACATGGCATCCAAAGGAGTCGCAGTTGGCATTGATCTCGGCACTACCTACTCCTGCGTTGGTGTTTTCCAGCATGGTAAAGTAGAGATCATCGCTAATGACCAAGGGAATCGCACCACTCCTAGCTATGTGGCTTTCACAGATACAGAAAGGTTGATTGGTGATGCAGCCAAGAATCAAGTGGCAATGAATCCCCAGAATACAGTCTTTGATGCTAAGAGACTTATAGGAAGAAAGTTTAATGATCCCGTGCTTCAGACAGACCTGAAGCACTGGCCGTTCCAAGTGGTAAGCGATCATGGGAAGCCAAAGGTTAAAGTGGAGTTTAAAGGAGAGGAGAAAAACTTCTTTCCCGAGGAGATCTCATCTATGGTGCTTATAAAGATGAAAGAGACAGCAGAAGCTTACCTGGGCCACCCTGTTACCAATGCTGTTATTACTGTGCCAGCCTACTTTAATGATTCTCAGAGACAGGCCACAAAGGATGCTGGTGTCATTGCAGGACTAAATGTTTTGAGAATCATCAATGAGCCTACAGCAGCTGCTATTGCTTATGGCCTAGATAAAGGAACCAGAGGAGAGCGCAATGTTCTTATCTTTGATTTGGGAGGTGGAACATTCGATGTCTCCATCCTTACTATAGATGATGGCATCTTTGAAGTTAAGGCAACAGCAGGTGACACACATCTAGGTGGAGAAGACTTTGACAATCGTATGGTCAATCATTTTATGGAGGAATTCAAGCGAAAACACAAGAAGGATATCAGCCAGAACAAAAGAGCTCTAAGGAGGCTGAGGACAGCCTGTGAGCGAGCCAAGCGCACCCTGTCATCCAGTAGCCAGGCAAGCATTGAAATTGACTCCCTGTTTGAAGGTATTGACTTCTACACATCCATCACCAGGGCCCGCTTTGAAGAACTGTGCTCTGACCTCTTCAGGGGTACATTGGAACCTGTGGAAAAGGCTCTGAGAGACGCCAAGTTGGACAAATCACAGATAGATGAGATTGTCCTTGTGGGAGGTTCCACACGCATTCCTAAAGTGCAAAAATTGCTTCAAGACTTCTTTAATGGCAGAGAGCTAAACAAGAGCATAAATCCTGATGAAGCTGTGGCATATGGAGCTGCTGTACAGGCTGCCATCCTAATGGGTGACAAATCAGAGAATGTGCAAGACTTACTTCTGCTGGATGTTGCACCTTTATCACTGGGCTTGGAGACAGCAGGAGGAGTAATGACTGTGCTTATCAAACGAAACACAACTATCCCAACCAAGCAGACACAGACCTTTACAACATACTCTGACAATCAGCCTGGTGTACTTATCCAGGTGTTTGAGGGAGAGAGGGCTATGACCAAAGACAATAATCTTTTGGGGAAGTTTGAGTTAAGTGGAATTCCCCCTGCTCCTAGAGGAGTTCCTCAGATTGAAGTCACCTTTGACATTGATGCTAATGGCATACTAAATGTTTCTGCTGTGGAAAAGAGCTCTGGCAAACAGAATAAGATTACAATTACAAATGACAAAGGGCGGCTGAGTAAAGAGGACATTGAAAAGATGGTACAGGAGGCAGAAAGGTACAAGGCTGATGATGATGCTCAAAGAGAAAAGATTGATGCCAAAAACTCACTAGAATCTTATGCCTTTAACTTAAAAAGCATGGTAGAAGATGAAAATATGAAGGGCAAAATCAGTGAAGGAGACAAAAGAATTATTTCAGAGAAATGCACACAGATAATTTCCTGGCTTGAAAACAACCAGCTGGCAGAGAAAGACGAGTATGCCTTCCAGCAAAAAGAACTAGAGAGGGTATGCCAACCTATTATTACAAAACTGTATCAAGGCAGTATGCCAGGAAGCATGCCAGGTTCTAGCTGTGGTGCTCAGGCCCGACAAGGTGGCAGCTCTGGACCCACTATTGAAGAAGTTGATTAAGAACTTGCTAAGTGAATACTATTTTTTTAATACATTACTACTGTTAATTAATTATTGCAAAATATTAAAACTATGATTTTAAAATCATTTAATAATTTATACTGCAAATTGGATGATATCTGTTGCAATTATGACAACTGAAATCTTCTGTTGCATGTAGTATGTGCATTAGCAATGCAACTCCTTTTTTATCTCAGTGTAAAGTAATAAGTATTCTTATATATAACACAGTATGCAATACCAACATAGTTAGTCAACAAAATAATCTGTATGATTTTGTCTGTACTGTATTATGTCATTATATAGTTTAATTTTGTTTTTAAGAAACACCTTTCATCCACAAATTACATTTTAAAGGTATTAAAGCAGACATTTAATTTCAGGAAAAGTACTGCATTGTTCCTTTTGTAAAGCTGAACATTTAAAATTGTTTTCATATAATTGCGTGTATTTTGCTTGTAATTTTGTTAATATACTGTGTCTTTTTGGTGATTTTTATATATTGTTGCTTAATGTACAGTATCATATTAGTGTAAACTGTGTTTTACATTTTAATGAATAAAAATAAACACATTTAAGCAGTTTAACCTCTTGTTTAATTCATCTTTATTCTACCTTGCTTGATGTGTCATTTTGAGTAAAGTGTCATAATTCTCAGTCACTTGTATATCATATTAGCAAAATTTAATAGCTGTGATAAACATTTTACTTGTATTTTTCTGTCTTTCTGCTTATTCCCACAGCCACTTCCTACTCTACAATCATCTGCTGGTACTGCAGTTTCAGAACTTACACATTTGCCTGTCACTTGCAAATGCTATTTAAAACAAATATGTTATAAGGCTGCATTGTGTGCATTTGCAGTGTAATCAAGTGATGCAGCACTGTTAATTGTATAAAAAGAAAAACAGTATGTTAGCATAAATATGTATTTTTGTCATTAAAGGTGACTTGTCGCTCAGACATAAAAAGCTGTATAATAAAACTCCTGTTCAAATTAAACATGAAATCCAAATTCCTTTTATTACTAATGCATTCCCATTATGAAGTAATCTAAAAATCTCAGCTGTCAATCATATATTGCCTGTCCTGCCTGCCTTAGGTATAGACCTGTGCTTTTGCATTTTGGGCCCCCCTCTGGCACTGGGCCTCTCACAATGCTGCCTTGATGGTGATGTCATATATAATAAATCATTCACAGTATTTCCACAGCGTGTTCAAAGCTGATGCCCATGTCAAAGGAAGGGAAAATTCACCGCACTTATTATTTCGTCCATCTCTAGTAATATCCTTACTGTATATTTTAAATAGGGCTTGCATTTTTATATTCTAATTAATATGACTAACTGCACTTCTTTGTGCAGCCACAGCCACACTAGAAACCTAACTACTTGGGTTCATTATTCTATTAAAGTTCATTGCAATAAAAATAGTACTGTGCAGAGTGATTGTTACCTTGTTCTTGAATAGATAAATCCTCTGCGCTCAGCCTTCCAAACTTCATGCATCAAACCCCCAGCAATAGAGCCACACTCTCAGCCAATGTCCAATCGAAAAATATATATAGGGGGAGCACGAGACAAAATGCAGAAATTTTGCATTTTGTCTCGTGCTCCCCCTATATATATTTTTCGATTTTACCTTGTTCTTGGTCAAGCCAAAGGAATTCTGCTAGACCAGTGGTTCTCAAACTTAATGCTGCGACCCCAGAGGTGTCCCGACCCACAGGTTGAGAACCGCTGTGTTAGACAACGTTCAGACACACGGGTATGCAACCTGCTGCCCAGTCTTCCTAACAGCTTTACATGTATGGGTATGTTGGACCTTTGCAGGGGGAATGCACGCAAAAGAGGTATGTGCCCGGTGCCTTCTTACCGTTGCTCTCTAGGCACATACTTTTTCTGCCTACCCCTAGTTCCAGTCCTGGGTTCACCTTGAAAGCTGCAGTTAAAATTCAGTCCCTTTGTTAAATGTATATTGAAGCAGTAGAATTCTTAATGAATCAGATGAAAGTGAGTGTAGGACTGGCCAGACCGGGGATGATTTGACATAGGTGGCCAACTTAAAGTATATTGCAATATATGGGCAAACAATCCATATTTTTATATAAAGTAGAGGGGATTTCTTGGTAGCTTAATGCACAGATGTCTTAATGTCCTATATGTATTGTTAATGGGTGGGAGGAGCTATTGTTGCTTTCTTTATTAATTATTTGGGCACGCCTTCATTGCACCCCCACCTAATGGTTTAAAATTTAGTGTTGAGCACAACTTTCCCTTTTTTGCTATAGTTTATACAGGAGCAGTGGCCAGCTCTGTGTTGTAGCTCCCATCATTCCCAGCTACAGTCAGGTGATCCTAGTGGAGCCAATGAAAGGGCAACCATTTGGGGGTTTTAACCTTGAAAGAATTCTTAATAAATCAGATAAAAGTGAGTATAGAACTGGCCAGATTGGGGCTGACTTTGACGTAGTTGGCTAGCTGGAAGTTTATTGCAATATATGGTCAAACAATTCCTTCTTTTCTTGGTAGCTTAATGCACAGAATGTCTTATATATATTGTTAATGGGTGAGTGCAGAGAACCTCTTGTTGCTGTCTATATACATTTATAAATAGTTATCATATTTCCTCTTAAAGGGGAACTATAATGAAAATCAAAATATATTTAAGCTTTATATAATTACAACATAATAAATTAAAAATTCTGTACTGTTACTGAAATATTCAAGTTACTCTTCACTCCATCTAATTCAAATAACTGATTCCAGCACAAACAAAATCTAAAACAAAAACAAAATAATTGATTTTGGCTCAACACAAAAGTGGGCAAAGAGAATGTATTAGACCTATCAATCAAAATCTAACTCTTAACTCCTTTAAAGGACATGTAAAGCCTATATTTGCCTACAATGTATTTCAGTTGGGAATGCCTCCCCCACCCAAATGGCATCATTTGTACTGCATATATCCCCTCCGTTTGCCAGCACCATCACATTTTCCTAAAGCAAATAGCAGCTTTCACCCGGTGGCTATTTTACCTCTGATACATAAATGGATACATTTAAATCTGCAAACAGCCCACACACACACACAGACCCTTATTCAGCATATATTTCATCAAGAATACAGGCTCACACAGGCAGAACTGTCTCTGATAAAAGTTCTGCTTTGTTTGAGCTGAGCTCAGGAAAGTTGGTTGGGATAAAGAAATTGAAGCAGACAGCTGGAGCTGAGTTTCTATGGGAACCAGCAATGCCGTCTCTTTACTGGCTGCTAGACTGGGGGGCGTATTTAGTAATCTGAGCTTAGAACAACTGAGCATGCCCACAAGCCAACAGCCAAAGCAAATTCCTGAGGGAGGGGGCGAGTGGGTTACAGGAGGAGAAGCAAATCTAAGTGATTAAGGAGATGTTGCAGCCTTACTATTAACCTCTGGACAACCAGTGTGGCAGGTATTGAAAGATTTCAAAGAGGCTGTTCACTGATTAAATTTTTGTGTGTGGGGTTTACATGTCCTTTAAGAGATACTGAAGAGATACAGATCTACTAGAACCCACTGTTAAAATTCCTATGTACTTCATCATCATCAAAAAGCATACAGCCATAATGATTACTACTCATAATGCCATTCTCTAAAACAGAATCATAACATTCCCACTACAGCTGTCAATCTTATTGGCCTATTATTGCCAGGTTGAGATTTGTTAAGAATCACCTCAAGTAATGTATTTTATTTGTGGTGATTTACAATATTAACAAAAGGCGGGGGGATTTGTTGGCCGTGGTAGCAATTTTCTAACAAAAAAATTTTGTGACTATGGCCTATCAACTCATTGGTAATTCACTTCCGACTCTTGGGCCTCTTTTCATAGTGCAATCAACCTGTCTCATACTCATACTCATACTCGTTTTACGTTTGTGGAAACTGTTTTTTTTGGAATACTTGTTTTAGTTTTCTTATTCTTTTAATAAGTATCTGTCTCCTCTGACTTGTAGTTTTTAAACTGCTTTCCTCTTCATTTCTATAAGCCACATAGGGTAGTCATTAACATTCTTACATTTCCTTCTTAAGAAAATAAAGTGAGAACAGCAATGATTTAATATCATTTTAAATTACTGCCATTTCTTTTGCGCTTTTATCAGAAAACCTAACATCCCAATGTATGCGCTGATTTATATATTTGTAATAAAAAGCACAAACTTTGGCCAGGTGCCGTAACCCATAGAAACAAACTAGATGTTTGTTTTTAGACATGTGACCAGTATATGCTACCTGCGTAGTAGTTGCTATAGGTGATAAGAACCATGGCAAACCTTGCTCCTTATATTGCGTATCTCACCTCTTTTAAACATAAAGGAGGAACATTAGATCATGAAAAGAACATGAAATTTATTTGCACCCACTCAGGGTTACAGGAGTGAGATTCACATCCTGGCTTTTGTGTTTGATTAATCCAAAGCCTTTGCTATGCTCCTGCTAAGCTAGGGTTAACTCCTGCAGCCTCTTCTTCCTTTAGCAACGGCTCTGTTGCTGTGCAAGCAACTAAATCTGCAAGGTCGAGCTGTCTGATGCTAACAACTGTGATTTGCACAATGTCTGACACTTCTGTAATAAAGACTTCAAGGAAAACTATTCTCCGGAACATTTGCGGGTCTTTTTCTGTATATATCATATTAAAGGGAACCTGTGACCCACACATAAAAAGCGGTATAATAAAAGTAATTTAAAAATTAAACATGAAACCCAAAGTCTTTTTTAATTAAATCATCCATATCAGTTATAAATGTATTTATAAATCTGAGCTGGCAATCATATTGCCTGTCCCACCTCTATTGAAGGAAAAAGAAATTCAATCATTCATATAGTGTAAGTAAAGTTTATTTTGTTCTACTAACATGATTCATGCATACTAAGTTATATCATACAATAAATGGTCAGAGCTGAGTCTCTAGACCTGTTTTCTGCCAGGTGATCAGTGAGAGAACATAAAACATTGCAAAATGTTGGCTAAAAGTATCATTTGAAAAGAAGAGAATTTTTTACTGATATATACGTGCCAATTTAATAAGAGTCTTTGATTGGCCACTAATAAGAATATAAATAATCTGTTTTAGTTAAGAATATACAGTTCTTCTTTCATGCTCCCGAGGTTTATGGAGAGAAGTTTCAAGTAAGTAGGTTGTCCTAGCTTAACAGGACAATTGGTTCTAATTTTATGCCATAAAAAAACTAAAATATATATCCAGATGACAACTGCAATTATTCGTTTACTGGTGTTTGTTCTGAAAGTTGAAACCCCCTCCTGTTGCTAACATCTAGCTCTGACACAACATTCACATCCTTTCTTCAAATTTCCACACAAAAATAAACTGTATGTTTATTAAAAGCACATCGCACGCATTGTTCTTTGCTCAAAGTATTTGCATCCCCCTCTCTCTCAGCATCTTTCGGTGTTGATACACCTAATCTATTGTTTTGCCTCTCCGCTATCCTCATTGGCCCCTGAACTGGATGACTCAGTTCACCACACACAGACTCCTACCCCCTCCCACGCATTGCTCCATTCATAAAGAAATATCAATGCGCAGTGTCTGTCACACAAGCACACCCACATCTCAGTAGGATTCCGACAGAGAAAGAAGATAGAGAGGATGAAAACAGTAGGTAGTGAGATTATGAAGGCAGGGTAAGAAAGGGAGTGAAGAAAAAGAAGTATAGTCAGAGCAGGGTAAAGAGTTGGAGAGGAGATAATGGAGAAAAGAAGGTCTCTGATGGGGAAAGAAGAGATCTGAAATACTTAATTGAGGAAACATTAGTCCTTTTAGTGTCCTGTGTCTCTCTGGGAACAACAGTGTTTGCATGTGTTCTTGTCCAGTTGTTTTTACGTTGAATAGGACTGTGCAATCTAAAAAGTCCCCTGGTGTTTTTGCTCATCCTGGGTTTTATTGTCTATACAGTATTAGATTTCTAGAAGCAAAATTAACTGGGCATAATTCTTTGTAGTGTATAGATGGTCCTTAATGCTGTATAATTTTATTGCTAAATATCTCTTATACATATAATTGTGTTAAAAGGCAGAACAGTCTGTGTCATTTCAATGGAGTTTAGATCTAATTCTGCCTGCTTGTAATTGCGCATGTACGTGTATACAGTGCAGCTTTGTTTCTATGGATATATATTAATATCGAGGAGATGCGTGTGGTGCAGTAGTGTTTCTCTATATGGAATATAATTCTGTGCATTTTTGTATATATGGGTAAATAATTATTTTTCAAAGTGTTAACTACGTATTGCAGTGTGTGTGATTCATTCTGCATTGTGTTACAGTTGTGTGTTATTTTTCCTTTATAATTGTTTACATAGCCCTAACATGTTGATGAGCTTTCATCCTTTTGTTGCTGCCTACTATTGTATATAGCTAACCTTTGTATACTGGCTATTTGTGTGTACTTATTTGTCATTGTCGAAATAGTGTTTCTGAAGGCTATATAACATAGTATTTATTGGTCCTTTTACTGTGGCTGATTAAGTGTGTTGTTGTGTAAGCAGTATTGGTGTGACTGTTTAATCTATCCTTGAAACCTGTGTGCTGGTGTTTACTTTCAAGACAATATTGATTTGTTAGTGTATCACTGTAAAAATCGCTAGTATAAAGGGAGTCCTAGTGCCTCAGAGCATAAGTACATCTGTCAGTGAGATGGGAGGCCAAGAACTTTACATAATACTGCTTCTTTTAGCAGTAACAGGTAAGTGCTTTTTTCTATTTTCAATAACAACCGATTAGGAGTGCTGGTCTGCTTTCTCTCTCTCTATCTGTATCACTCTCCTTTCCCCCACTTCTCTACCATATACGCCTCTGACGTACTTTGCTCTGTTTTCCTGGTTCCTAGACTCTGACTCTGTTGCCATGGACACTCAATACCTTCCTTTACTGGGATACAACAACCTTAAATCAAAAGGTCAAAGTAAATGATTTTAATGAATATGCCCTGTGTTTTGATTTGTGTTTAATATACACGATTTGTCGTAAAGAATTTTTACTAACTTTATTATAAGCAAAAGTTTTTCATAAATGTAAGTATTTGTTGCTAATCCAGCTATCACCGATATTACCACGCTACAGTGGTAATTTTTTTTTTTTATCTTTTTTATTTATTTATTTATTTTTTTATCTTCAGACCCTTTATAATTCATCTTCTTTTCAAAACTGGTCCTTAGTTGCTAGGGTAATTAATCCTAGCAACCCCTTAACTGACCCCGAGCACCACCCACTGTGGCAACCAGACAGCCTTTGTTGTTTCAATCCTGAAAAAGAAACAATGATTAGAACAAGCACAAAACCTCATTCATACTAGTGACACCAACCAATCTCCTTCTGGAAGGATAAGAGATATTAATAGCTCCAGTCAGTGAAAAGGAAGAGCAACCCTCAGTACTAGGTTTATAAGCAAGCAGCCCCCACCACACAAATGCTATCACTTTCTTGCCCCTCCTACCCAGGCTTCAACATGTAATCCATCACCTTACCTCCAGTGGGTCATGATTTTTCACTTAAAATGTTCAACTTACCTCCAATCCTTCCCAGAAAAGACAAAGCTACAATTTATTAAGAAAACTTAAATACATAATGTAGGACACAAGGAAACTAGACCAGGCAGAAACTACTGCGACAGTACAGGTATGGGATCTGTTATCTGGAAACCCATTATCCAGAAAGCTCCAATTTACAGGTTGGCCATCTCCCATAGACTCCATTATTAGCAAATAATCCTAATTTTTAAAAATGGTTTCCTTTTTCTCTGTAATAAAAAACACTACCTTTTACTTGATCCTAACTAAGATATAATTAATGCTTATTGATGGCAAAACAGTCCTATTGGGTTTATACAATATTAAACTGATTTTTTTGTAGTAGACAATGTATGGCAGTCCAAATTACAGAAAGATCCCTTATCCAGAATATCCCAGGTGCTGAGAAATCTGGATAACAGGTCCCATACCGGTAAAATATAAACTGTATTGCTGTATGAAGGTATATGAACTCTTTATCTTATTTAATGTTTTGTGGCACTAATTGTGGCATATTGCCATACTAACATTCATTTGTGGTGCATAAGGTGGGATTCAAGCATTAAAGGTAAGTGAACCCTAATAATAAATATGGCTAGAAATGCCATATTTTATACACTAAACTTATTAAACCATCCTATATGTTGAGCCACCCTATAATAACATATAGTTTATAAATGTCACAATATAAGGCAGATTTTTAAATTGTGATGTTAACTAAACTGGTTTCAGAGCCACCATGTACTAATAATCTGATTTATTATACTAATCTGTCCTGTAGCATCATTTTATGCGACAGGCAAACCTCATTTTATGCTTAATAATTTGTGATGACCCCTAGGCTTAGCTTCTGAACAGCCACAACCAATGATGTAGACCAGACCCACACTTGCTTCTTATTAGGGAATTATAACAATGTTCTTAATACCTTCAAAAGGTGCTTTGATACTATTGATACAAAATGCATTATATTTTTTTTTGCTACATGATTAGGAACAATTAAGAGAATCAACGATTTGGACTTTTAAATGCAAAAGAATTAATTTCACTTCATGTGTTTCATTTTTTTTGCAGTGGTGGATGGACACTGCCCACCTAAAATCACATGCATTCTGAAAAAGAGAGAGATGTGCACTCCAGGTAGCTACGACTGTGGCCCTTGTAGGTCTTCATACATGGAGGCAGCAAGTGGGAAATGTATATTAAAAGGTATAACTTTTATAGTTTAAAAAAATAGATATTAATCATCTTCTCCCTTGCCTCTTTCTGTCGGGGTTCCTCAAGGCTCTGTCCTGGGCCTCTTACTATTTTCTCTCTATACCTCCTCACTTGGCAAATTAATCAATTCAATTGGCTTTCAGTACCACCTCTATGCTGATGATACTCAGATCTATCTTTCCTCTCCTAGTCTCAACCCAGAGCTTCTAACTCGTGTCTCTTCCTGCCTGTCTCCACTTGGATGTCCAAACGTTACCTTAAATTAAACCTCTCTAAGACTGAACTGGTTCTCTTTCCCCCATCCCACATTGTTCCCGAGGTATCTATAACGGTTAACAATTCTACCATCACCCCATCTTCCCAGGCCCAGTTCCATGGGGTTATCCTTGATTCTGCCCTGTCCTTCACGCCTCATATCCAATCACTTTTCAAATCATGTCACTTTCACCTAAGAAATATTTCCAAAATACGATCATTTATTACCCAAGATGCTGTCAAAATTCTTATTCACTCTCTTATAATATCTCGCCTGGACTACTGTAACTCCCTATTAATTGGCCTTCCCCTCCAAAGACTGTCCCCACTCCAGTCCATAATGAATACTGCTGCCAGGCTCATACACCTCTCCAACCGCTCCTCCTCTGCCATATCACTCTGCCAATCTCTGCACTGGCTTCCCCTACCATCCAGGATAAAATTCAAACTAATGACTCTCACATTCAAAGCAGTTCATAACTCTGCCCCACCCTACATCTCTGAACTCATCTCTAGGTACCATCCAACCCGCTTGTTATGCTCCTCTACTGAGCTGCACCTTAACTCCTCTCTCTTATTCCCTCTTCACACACTCACATTCAAGACTTTGCAAGGGCTGCCCCCCTTCTCTGGAATTCACTCCCACAAACTATCAGACTTTCCCCCAATCTCTCTGCCTTCAAGTGATCTCTAGAAACGCATTTATTTAGAGAAGCTTACCCTAATCTAGTTTAGCAATACCCTGTGCCCCACCTCTCACAACTCTGGTCATGCCCATTCCCACACCTTGTGTCTCAACCCTTTCTCCTTGTAGATTGTAAGCTCTTTTGGGCAGGGCCCTCTTCACCTCTTGTATCGGTTATTGATTGCTTTATATGTTACTCTGTATATCCAATGTATAAAACCCACTTATTATTGTACAGCGTTGCGGAATATGTTGGCGCTTTATAAATAAATGTTAATAATAATAATATTTTTCCTCATCGTACTAAATCTGTCACAGTATGCATATATTGCTGGAATCAATATTACATTGTAGAGGGTAAATTAAAAGGATATACCTACTCAAACCTTCAGTGCATTGTGCCTGAGTGTGAGCTTTTAGAAAGAGCCAGCACTATACAATACAATGCGGGTATGGCAAGTCGGCGAGTTGACCGATATCGCAGGAGGCTGCTGATATCGGTCGACTCAACGATCGGCCAGGTTAAAAGTTTTTGATCGGGCACCATAGAAGGCGCCTCATCAAAATCTGCCTTCAGGGCTGAATTGGCAGAAGGAGGTAGAAATCCTATTGTTTCTACCTCCTTATCTGCCGTTTCAGCCCTGAACACTTAGTGGCCGATTGTACAATCTTTTGTGCGACCGATGGTCGCACGAAAGGTCGGAAATCGCCACGTGTGTGGCCACCTTTATATTCAATGTATTTCAGGTGCCACTACTGCTCCTCACTGTAAAATGTATTTAGGATTTAGAATTTTATTAACTAACCTTTTCTCTTCCCACAATAGCTCAGATGAACCCAGAAGTTTAAAAAAATCAATGTTCTTTCATTTTCTCAGTTTGCCCACTTAATACAATGCAACAAGGGTCTACATTGCTCTATTAAGATACATTAATTCACAGTGTTTTGGTTTACTCTTTCTGTCTTTCTAGGAAACAGGTCAAAGTTTACTGGACCTGATGCAATAATTGACTTTCTGCAAAACATGTTGAACTCTATGAATGAAGGTATGCCACTTAGCAGTGTACTTAGGACACATGTCATTCAAAACATGTGTGAACACTGCTCATGAAGTTCAGGAATGGACCAGCTTTTGATTCACAGTATAAATTGTGAGAAAAAAAAAACAGAATTCTAACTGTGCCAGTGATAACAATAGGGAAAACCAACAGTTTGACTACCAATTTCTTACTATTTTAATAATCACTGTTATTTTTTATTTAAAAGGGCATATCATGCTCCTAATAAACATACTGTAGGCTTGGTTAATTAGCAAACCCATGCCTAATAAGTTATAACTCTCCTTCAGTAGTTACAAATATTCTAAGGCTAATGCCACACGTAGCATATGGCGCATCCAAAAACGCAGAGAATATGCTCCATACGCTTAAAAATGCCCCTACCTGTGCCTGCACCCAAACGAAATGAATACACTCGGGTGCAGGCACATTTAGCCGATATCCGCCGAAAATGCAAAGTCTCGTGTTTTTTGGCGGATCTGCTACATGTGCCTGCACCCAAGCGTATTCCATTCATTTGGGTGCAGGCACAAGGTAGGCGCATTTTACAGTAGCGGGGTGTATTCTCCGCAACCATTTTTCAGCTTGCCAAGAATACACCCCGGTGTGACATTAGCCTAAACGCAACAGGGCCACTGTAAGCCCTTTTATGTATTAAAAGAAAATGTCTTTCTTTTAATCCACATTCCTCATACCATTTCTATTTAGAAATCAAACGTTTTTGGCTACATAATCCACCTAACCACATTCTTTATGCTATAAAATCCCACATTTTACAGTAGTAGCAATTAGGACTTCCAATAGAAAATGTAACAGTTGGGGGCATGCATTTAGATATATTACCATTCTTAATTCAGATGCAGAACTGCTAACGTTTGCATTATATTCCTTTTTTGGTTAGCACTAGCACTGCCTTGGTCTCTAAAGCTGGCCATACAAGCACTGATGATTCGGTGCATGTATGGCGACTCGGCGAGGCTACCGATATCGCAAAAGGCTGAGCATAATGGTCAACTTGCCGATCGGCCTGGTTAAAAGATTTTTGAAAGCGATCGAGCAAAATCCACCTTCAGGGCTGAATTGGCAGAAGGAGGTAGAAATCCTATTTTTTCTACCTCCATATCTAAAGATTCAGCCCTGAATGTCTGTGGAGGGTGGGAACTATCTTTCGTGCGACCAATGGCCACATGAAAGATCTAAAATAGCTATGTGTGTGCCCACCTTAAGTCTATGTAGCTGTGTGATAATCTATGCAGGTTAGATTGCAAGCAATGGAGGTACTGCCACTTTTTGTTTTGTGCCAATGAACTGTGTACCACTTATAGTGTGAATGTGTCAGCTACACTTTCATTTTCTCACAAATCCATCTCTTATTTTTGTTTCTCAAAGCCGGTTTTGCAGCTCCTAGTACCACAGATAACCCAGCTGCGCCCATTTTCACTTCTTCCTCTTTACAACCTGTATTTCTCAATAACTCCACTGCGACGGGAACCAGGAAACCCACTTCTACAACTTCTCCAGCAAGTGGACAAAATTCCAGAGTTAGCCGGAGGAAGAAATCTATGAACCAGAACTTTTCACTAAGTAATTAATGTCCAATTGCTTTTTATCTATAGCAAACAGATCGCAGACCAATGATGTATCCAGCTAACTAAAAATAAGTGTGATGCAAGGTCTGCACATATGACAAATTACATTTATAATGCTTCTTATTTGTGATCAAGATTACTTTTTTATTTTCATGGTACTTTCCTTTTACGCACCCACTACACTTGATTGCTTTATTGTAGTAGACTTTTTACCATTATTACAGATATATTACCAAACTGTCACAATCTGAGACAAATAGTGATTATTTAGCTCAATGAGAAAAAAATAAACAAACTGTACAATATAATTGCATGCGCACTTGAACTTATTACATTATACTAAACATAATGTAACCAAAACACCAAATCTGCAGTGGTAAAAGTAAAACTATCAACAAGCTTCTCTGTGAAATAAATCTCCCTATAACCCTATAATATATTATATATATACAGGTATATATACACACACACACACAAATACAAACTACACACATTTACAAACTCAAATAAAACTTGGAAACACGAAAATCTCAAATGGAAAATATAGTTTGACTTTGCCTAGGACAACTCCCACTGATTTCTATAGAAACTTGCAAGCTTTTAGAAGGCGAAGTTGTACATTTGAGTTTTTGGGTTTTCTACACTTCAGTACCAGACATTTGAGTTTTTGAACCATAATTCGATTAAAATCACCCCTGTGTGCAATATATGCAAGATTTATCAGTATACCATATCTTTTATATACAGCTCTGATCGTAATCTGCAGCCTGACTGGGGTCTCAGGAATAGTTGTTGTTGCCCTTTGCTGGTATCGGTGAGTCTGCTCTTCAGGTACTACCATGCTCTGACTATAAGACATCTTGCTTGTTCAGCTAGAAAATATATAGTTAACACCAGTTCTGGACTGGTATACAAAATAGGACCTGGCATTTCAAGTACAAAGAGGAGCAAACAACTTTCGCCTCCACCACCAAATAGTGACTGGCTACCGCATCTTGCATTTGCCAGAATCCACAGATTCAGGGAAGAAGCTATTTATACAGTTCATCGGAACATTACAAGATATATCTCCGTACCCACATACATCTGGGCATATTCCTCTTACCTTTCACACCCATGAACTGAATCTGTAACCACGGCCAGTATTTCTTAAAGTAAGGCCAAGTAGCTTTGTCATACCCCTGTCTGGAAGTATTAGTGATAGATACAGACTAGCTGATGGGGAGGGGGATGTGAAGAGAGACAGGAAGCTGGTCTAATCATGAGCTGCTCAACTTGTATGCTGTTCTGTTAGTATGCCATAGAAATTAGGGTTAGTTACAGAAAGAAGCGGACACTTTTTTACAGCATCATTAGCAACTTATGGTACAGTAAATGTGGGGCTCATTTTTCAACACTGGGCAAATTTGCCCGTAGGCAGTAACCCATAGCAGCCAATCAGTGGTTGCCTTTTTTTCAGCCAGCTGCATGTAGAACAACGAATGCTACAATTTCATTGGTTGCCATTGGTTACTGCCCATGAGCAAATTTGCCCAGTGTTGATAAATGACCTATGTTTTGTCTGGATTCTGAGAGTTTTAACTCAGAAACAGCTGACGTTACATATTGGGCAAACTTTGTGCACCTTATGACCTAGACAAGCTAAGAGAATAAATATAGCATGTGTTTATAGCTTATTAAACCCAATCACTTTTTTTAGTTTACAGAAGGAAGTGCAGTTGGCACAAAAGACAGCATATGCCACATGTGCAGACCGTCGCCAGCATATTTGCAACAGGGTGAGACTAAGCTATTGCTTATGTTTATGAACTCATCATTCCTTAAAAGTATTTCCATTCTTGTGGGGTGGGCAAGCTTTGTTGTGATGCAGAGCAGTATTTAAGAAAACCTGCAACTTCTCTTTTCTTCTCTCTTCTCTTTTTTTTTTTATAATATTAACTTCTTTGTTCTGTAACTCTCCAATCTAAAATATAAAATGCTATATAGTTTCAATAATCACCATTTATAGCAAGTAGGCACATCTAAACAACAAAACACACTTATACAAAACTTTACCATCTAAAAGCTGTTATTTGTTTGCAAGTACATGACGATTCGTAGGAAAACAAAAAATGTGTGGTTTTAGTGTAAAGTTTTTTGAATTTCGTGTGCTAAAATGTATGGTATTTTAGAATATCATAAATTTTGGTCAAATGCTAAAGATATAGCTGAATTTGAATATAAAAGAAATCCACAATTAGGCTGAATCCCAGCACAGTCTCTGAATTTGGGGCATGTCTAAAAGCTAGATTTATTTCTCCATAAATAATGTTATAGAAGTACAAATGTTATATTGCCAAGGAATTAATACTATTGTCAAAATACTAATGTATTTTCTCTTTTCATCTTCCTCACTTACTGTTTGCATGTACTTTTTTTTTTTTTTTTAACTCCGCGTCCCATTCACCTTTAAATTGTCCCAACACCCCACCCTCATGCTTTGAGCGATTGTCATTCAACTCAGTCTGCTGGTCACATTTCCCATTATATTCAACAGTATCAAAATAAGAAGCAACAGCTTCAGGCACAGGAAAGGTGAGTGTCCTCTGCAGCTCACATCTGTATAGCAGGGGCAATAAAATGCGTCTTAACATCAGATAAGAAATTTGTAGCTAAGATGCTAACACTACTAATTTTATCTCTAAATTACTGTTCCATAGCAGCAGGTCATCATTGCAGCCTTATCGGCAACTCTCCACTGACTCTGAACCCGACACTGACGATTTTACCATCTATGAATGTCCCGGACTAGCTCCAGTTAGTATACAGATAAACTTTCCATTCCTTGTTTCCTATGTATGTCGGATTACCAAACATGTTTGGTATTTTTGAAATGGAAATTTTTTATACAGACACCTTCACATAAAAGAAGGTTCTCTTCTCTTACACAGAAATTAAGTTAAGCAACCCACAATTTCAACAAAGATAATTCATTTTCACATTTACTACTAGCTAACCTGTATATAGACAAGCAAAATGAGATGAGATGTTACAGTTTGAGGTTAGTAGTAACCTGCCCCCTTCTCATAAACCAGGTAAGAAAGATGTTGTGCCATAAACCCTTAAGCTTCCCCTGCCCCTGGGATGGTTGTGGGGATTCTAAAATAATGTGTCCCTACTCTCATGTATGGCCTTAACCATTCTGAAAATACCTTGGTTTGAAGCCAGCTGAAAAGAATATTAGAAAGCTACTTTTTTCAAGGGGTCAGGTTAGCCTTTTCATCACCTAAATACAAGTATGGGATATAATATCCTGAAACCAATTATCTTATCCAGAAAGCTGGAATACAGCAGCATTGAGCTGGCCCAGATTTGTGGCAAGTGCCTAGCATGGCACAAATTAAGGGACTGCATGCCTCCCAGCCGCACCTGAAGGTGTGAAGGGTGCTGGCCTCTGGGCATGCTGCACAGAAATCCAGCCGTGGCATAGAGTATATACTCAAGAATTTTCAAACATCCCCCCTCCCCAAGAAAAAAATATTTTAGATAACTCCCTATGGTCACTCCCTCATAGCATACTTACAACAGACATAAATGTGCAGTCCATTGGGGTTAAAGGAACTGTACTCTGAACTCTCCATTTTTTTGCACTTACAGACAGGAGAAATGGAAGTTCACAACCCACTCTTTGACCCAGTAAGGTCTACACAGTGATGCTATTCTCAGTGGCCGCCTGCATCTTGGATTATTATGTACATCCAAAAAGGATTTTTTTCTTTGGACGCTGGATGCATGTATTTTCATTTTTACATAGTGTCTCAAAATGAAAAATAAAGTATTACTTCAAAATCTTATTATTATATGAGTGTGCAATAACAAGAAATTGCCCTTTTGTTACATACAGGAACTAAACCCTGAACAAATTTTACTTATCTGATACAGAATCAAGTATTATTATTCAAAATCCTCTCATTTTATGTGTTTCAGGACTACATAGACTTTAAATGGGTACTTTGCAACAGCATCCTTAAAAATATTGTTTTGTGAGGCTAGAATTTTATTTTTGTATTACTTATCTTTCTATTCAAGCCCTCAGCTATTCATCTTCCAGTTTATCATTCAATACACTGGCTGCTAGGTTAAAAAGAACCCTAGCAACCAGGTAGCTAATGAAATTCCAAACTGCAGAGCTGCTCTATAAAAAGCAAACATTTTTTTAAAAAAAAACATAAAATGTAAAAATATCACAAAACTACCCTTTTACTTAGCACATTTAATCCTAATTAAAACTGTGTCCATGAAGTTTTGAAGGATTATCAGATTTTGAAGCATTTTGGATTTTTATAAATGGCCAGTTAATATTTTGAGCAAGTAAACAACAACAAAGAAGTTTTGTGTTCTGCAAATCTCCCTCATTAAATCTAATCTGGTTGGTATGCTCACTCACTCGGGCATTTTGTGAAAGATAAGCAATAGAAAGCATAAAAATGACTAATAATCTAGTCTTAAAGTTAAATAAAATAAAGTGTGCCGCTTTGCCCAAAGACTCTTACCGTGCATAGCTGCAGACCTGGGTGTACAAAACCCGGGCCAACACAGGAGCCAAACCACAACAATTTAATCCAAGCCAGGATGTGAGGTGAAAAAGTACCCACTCAGCTGATTTTGTTGCCAGTGGCCAGGGCGCATCACTCCAAACCCATAGCTTGGGGTAAGATAAAACTCTGGATACAACTCTGTCCAGTTGGTTTACAGTTATTTGCTTTATATCATCCTCTGTACTGAGCTTACTGACTTTATTAAGTCAAGTGGACAACATGGCCCAGAAAGTTTTCCATTGTAGCAAAAGGTATCTAGTTTCTGCTTTGTTATTATCTACATGGACCCTGTATACTGCTAAAAGCTTCTACAAAGGAATAAACAAAGGTACCACATTTTTTTTTCCACCAGAGTACATGTTTTAACTATAGCATTTTAAGGTATGTAGTAATTTCCTTTGTGCTTCCTGTGCAGCATAGGGGTGGTGTTTCTTATCGATATATATTGATTCCAATGGATAATTATATGGCACGCATTTTCATTGCTCTTCTGGATCTTTCCCATCTTTGATACCTTCTGCATCAAGGCATTTGCATGATATTGCTGATAATTCATTTGTGCACTTATCTGACTGTAGTCTAATTATGGTTGTGTGTAGTATTTCTATTACTATGTTAACATTTAGGGGGAGATTTATCAACGTTCGAATTCCAATTTTTTTTCACAATTCCAATTTTTTTTGTACTAAAACTTCCAAAATTCAAGTTATGGTTCAAAAACTTGAATTTTTGATACAGGTAAATTATCCCTTATCCGGAAACCCATTATCCTAAAGGTTCCAAATTACAGAAAGGCCATCTCCTATAGACTGTGTGTAGTATTTCTATTACTGTGTTAACATTTAGGGGGTGATTTATCAGTTAGAACTCAAATTTTTTTTCACGATTCCAGGTAGGTATAGGATCACTTATCTGGAAACCCATCCTCCTGAAAGTTCCAAATTAGAGAAAGGCCATCTCCTATAGACTTCATTTTAAACAAATGCTTCTAATTTTTTAAATTATTTCCCTTTTCTCTGTAATATTAAAACAATACCTTGTACTTGATTCAAATTAAGATGCAATGAATCCATATTGGATGCAAAACAATCTTATTGGGTTTATTTAATGTTTAAATAATTTTTTAGTAAACAAATCATGGAGATCCAAATTACAGAAAGATCCTTTATCCGGTAGACCCCAAGTCCTGAGCATTCTTGATAATGAATACAGGTATGGGATCTGTTAAGTGAAAAACTCGAAACACCACAAACTCAAATTTAAAAATTCGGCAGCTTTAAGCTTGCAAGTTCATGTAGAAGTCAATGGGAGCTATCAAAAGCAAAGTCAAGCCATATTTTCCATTAAAGAGATACTGACACCAGAAAGTAAATCTTTTTTTTACATCTATCATAACATTGTCTTTGCAAGAACTTTATAATTTTGCCATAAAAATATTTGCCTGATGCGTTTACATTACCTGTCTGATCCCCTGCGTTCCTCTATGAGGGGGCGGCCATATTTGTCTGTTAGCATTAGAAGCTATAACTGACAGGCTGAGAAGGGACAGTCAGGTTGGGAAGGGACAGTCAGGTTTAGGAACTTCAAGTAACAATTACTTACAAAACCAAACCTCACGACCTATAGGTAGCTTTTTATGTATATTCATATTTTGAAAATTAGTTTTTTCGTGTCAGTATCACTTTAAAAAAAATTTGAGGTATTCAAGTTTTTTTTTTTATTTGAACTAGTACGAACAAGCATTCAAGTTTTTTAAAATGCAAGTTTATTAGAACAAGAAAAAACTCTCAAATTCACGAACTCCAAAAAAATAAGCCAATTAAATCAATGCTCGGGATGTTGCAGATGAAAATAATGCCATCAACTTAGCAGTTTCTTTTAATATGTTTTATTTTGCCTTTCTATATTGCCTCTCAAGAGAAACCTGAATCTACTAGTCTGCTTTAATAACTGTGTTTTATCAGTTTTGAGTTTGAGTTTTTTTCTAATTTGAATAAACTGCATTTAAAAAAAACTTGAACGCTGGTTTATTTATTAATATGGTAAACATGTTCCAATAAAAAAAAATTGAATACCTCGAATCTGAATTACCAAAAATATGGCTTGACTTTGCTTAGGACAACTCCCATTGACTTCTACATTAACTTGTAAGCTTTTAGCTGCCACATTTATACATCTGAGTTTTACGGGGTTTTTTTGCACTAATAAATAACAAGACATTCAAGCTTTTGAACCATAACTAATTTTAGTGCAAATATTCAAACTGTGAAAAAAATTCAAATTTGAAAGTTGATAAATTTGGGATTAACCTCTAGAAAGGTAAAGGGGCAAACAAGACTCCTGTTGTAAGCTTGGTCGAAGTAAAAAATGTTTAATTCACATTATTTAAAATCGCAATCAAACAATGTGTTTCGTTTCATGTAATAAGTAATCATAGGGTAAGGTACACAGTAATTAAAGAGCCCTTATAAAGGAAGTGAGGTCACACAATTAATGACACTCCAATCCACTAATTAACACATTAAAAACTACACAGAAGTGATAAACAATAACATGAAAAATATCATTGACCAGTGACCTATTAAGTGATGGGCATAGAGAGCCTTCTGGCTGGATAGAGGTGGTGATTTGGTCTCTAGGCTGTTGTGCAGGTGTTTTGGATTTTTACCTTGGGGACAGACCAACCTAAGGGCTTAAATAAGAGCTTGGACGCCATGTGCTTTGTTTTGTTAGTTTAAGATGAAAATTGTATGCTTTTGCGCATAATGAATTGTGGATTTTGAGTATTTTGTTAGTGGTTGATACACTGTAATTTCATTAAATATTTACAAAACTCAAAGAATATGTTTTAATGTATGAGCTATGTAAAGTGACTTATTGTTAATTGTTCAATGTTTACTGCAAAATATTTACTTTGAAACTTTAATATTGCATTTAAATTACTTTTCACTGACCAATGAGATTTTTCGCATTATTGTTTATCTCTTGTGTGTAGTTTTTAATGTTTTAATTAGCGGATTGAAGCATCTCTTAGGGCAGTGGTTCTCAACCTTCCTAATGCCGAGACCCTTTAATACAGTTGTGGTGACCCCCAACCATAAAATTATTCCTAATATGTGTTTTCTGATGGTCTTAGGCGCCCCCCGTGAAAGGGTCGTTTGACCCCCAAAGGGGTCCCGACCCACAGGTTGAGAACCACTGTCTTAGGGGCACATTTATTAAAGTTAGTTTTTCTCTGGCCTTGAAAGACGTATAAGTTCGACATGGTATAAATTTAAATTAAACTCGATTATTGCTGTATTTATAAAATGTCACAACAATGCTTAAATCGTTAGTACGAAAATTTTGAGTTAATATTCTAAAATTTGAGTTTAAATGGACATTGCTTTCGATGAATCCTCTTTATTTTTCCAAAACAGGAATTGCTCCAGCAGCCATTTTAGGAGCATTTGCACTCTTGAAAAACAATAATGTGTTTAAGTTTCACTTGAAACAGGGTGAAACTGAAAACAATAATGGGATTAACTTCCCCTTGAAAATGTGTCAAGGGCAGGCTGTCACTGACTATTCTATTCCTTTTATATTATAAACCTCCATAGGACTCTATGGTACTCGACAGATCAAACCTGTCGAAAATGTATTTTTTTTTTTTACAAAAAAAAAAAAATAGGTAACTAAAGATTAATAAATCAAGAATTATGGGAGTTATTTTTGGGGAACAATAACAGAAAAATTGAGTTCTGGCAAAAACCCATTCATAAATCTTGAAATTATCTAGAAGAAAAAAATCCCACTATCTCAAAATTGCTGAGTTAATGTACCCCTAATTGTGTGACCTCACTTCCTTTATAAGGACTCTTTGATTTGTGTGTACCTTAGCCTCATTACTAGACCTATTTATCAAAATTTGAATTTCTACTTTAAATAAACTCAAGTTAAAGCGATACTGTCATGATTTTTATGGTATACTTTTTATTTCTTAATTACACTGTTTACATAGCAAATAATTCACTCTACCATTTAAAATTTTATTCATAAACCAACAAATGTATTTTAGCTGTAATATAGGTGTGTAGACAGCCATCTCAGTGCTTTGTGCCTGAGTCTGATCTTACAGAAGCAGCCAGCGCTACACATTAGAACTGCTTTCAGGTAACCTATTGTTTCTCCTACTCCCATGTAACTGGAGGAGTCCCAAGCTGGACTTGGATTTCTTACTATTGAGTGTTATTCTGATATCTACTGGGAGCTGCTATCTTGCTCCCTTCCCATTGTTCTGCTGATCGGCTGCTGGGAGGGGGGTTAATATTACTCCAACCTGCAGCTCAGCAGTAAAGTGTGACTGAAGTTTATCAGAGCACAGGTCACATGGCTGTAGCACCCTGGGAAATAAAGAATATGGCTAGCCCCATGTGAAATTTCAAAATTAAATATAACAAAATCTGTTTGCTCTTTTGAAAAACACTGATGTTATTATTAACTGTTAATATTAACTGATGTGTTTTCCCATTACAGTATTCTTTAAAAAAAAAAAGAATGCTTATTTAAAAAGCCAAATACAAAAAACCTAAATGAATAAAACTGTGGAAAAAACTCAAATACCTTAAAATATCAAGTTTACAAGCTCAAAACAAACCAAAAAACCTTGAAAACTCTAAAATTTTGAGTTGAAAAATGGCTTGAATTTTGCTTAGAACAACTTCCATTGACTTCGGCATGTAGCAAATTAATGTAGAAGTTTTACATTGGAGTTTTTCATGCTTAATACCAAACACGAGTTTTTGAAAATACAATTCAAATGTGAGTTTGTGCAAAAAAAAATAATTTTTCATTGTGGAAAAAAAACACAGAATTGAAGGATTGATAACATCCCAAGAGTTTAGTCTCAAACTTTGTCTGCTTTAATCACTGCATTTTAAGTTTCTCTTGAGAGGCAAAATAGTAAGAAAAAAAAAATGAAGAGTTAATTTTTTATCTGCAACATCCTGAACGTAAACTTTAAGTTAATACACTAATAAGAACACTACACACAACCATAACCAGACTGTATTCTGAAGTTTTCAGTGCACAAATGATTTATCGCCAGTATCAAGGATGGGTGAGATCCGGAAGAGCTATGAGAACCTCAGTGCCACATATTTGTCAACTGGAATCAATATATCAGTAAGAAACACCACCCCTGTGCTGCACAGGAAGCACAAAGAAAATAACTACATTCCTTAACATGCTATAGCTAAAAGTGTATTCTGGTAAAAATAAATTAAAAAAAATAAACGTGATTTCAAAATTTATTCCCCCATGTACAGTTGCAAGAAAAAGTATGTGAACCCTTTGGAATCATATGGATTTCTGCACAAATTGGTAATAAAATGTGATCTGATCTTCATCTAAGTCACAACAACAGATAATCACGGTCTGCTTAACCCTTTCACTGCCAGCCGTTTTGGACAAAGTGGAACTTTTGAACATTTTGAACATGATTCATTTTAGGGGCCTTTCCTCGGGGGGACTTTTAGTTTACCCAGGAAAACAATATATTGTTTTCTTCAGGACAACCTAAGCTTTTAAAATATGGTGGAATTTTTGTGTAATTCCAATTCTGTAACAAGATATAGGCTCCTAAATATCTAAAAAATGAAAAACAATAATATTTTCCATAATATAAACACATACACCAGAAACAAAAATGAGTTTATGCATGAAAATACAACTGATTTAGAAAGTCCCATGTCTCCTGTACGTGCCAATACCAAATATATATATGGAGATTTCTCACTTGTATAGGTCAAAAACTCCCTGCAGTACACTACCAAATTTCCAAAGCACTGCTCCAGAAAGCTGAATACTTTAGATTTCAAGGCCAAAAATTCCACTAACAGAAGGTTTATCCCAGAAAATTATACATTTTTAGAAAGAACAGATTCTGGGGATTCTCGGGAATCCAGAATAGGTAGAACTGTCTGTCTACTCCAAACTACCCAGCTGCAATGCTTTCCTAAAGTTATTGGTTTTTATCAAAATTTGTGAAATTTTTTAAAAATCGCTTCAAAGCTTCCAGTCTATAGTATCTTATCTCCTACAGGTCATAAAGTAACCAGATAAAACACCCGAAATATGAATGCCAGGGGTCCACTGAACAGTTTGATACCCAATATGTATAGGTTTACTTAAGTATGTAGCATGTAGGGGCCCCAATGTGAACATACACCCATATGATCTGTCATTTCAGCTTCTGCAAAATCAACACATTTACATCATTATATGTGGGATAATGCTAGTAAAATGTACATCCCCCCCCCCGAGAAAGTAATATATTTTTGGAAAGTACACATTCCCCCGAATCTAAAATGGGTACCCATGTCTTTCTACTCCAAAGTACCAAGCTGTAAAGCTTTCCTAAATTTGGCAATTTTGATAACATTTCCAAAAATCCTCTCAAAGCTTCCAGTTTCCAGCATCTTATCTCCCACATATCATGCCCAATATGCAAAGATTTACCAAAGTATGTGGTGTACAGAGGCACCCAAATGAAAATAGTGCATAGGAATTTTCTCAGCTGCCAACTCAATTTTTGCAAAAAAAAGCCCAATGACCATGTATTATATGCCGTAAGACCCTCTAACTGTACAGAAAAACACTGAAAACCATATATTTTTGTAAAGTACACATTCTGACAAATCAAACATGGGTAAAGAGTCCTTTCTACATCAAAGTACCAATTTGCAAATCTTTCCTAAATTAGTGGTTTTTATGACATTTCAGAAAATTGCATAAAAATGTTGCAATTTGACGCATTTATCTCACACAATGTCTTGCATACAAAGGCAAATCACCCCTAATAGGAACACCTAAGGTCTACTGAACAGTTTGATGTCCAATATGCATAGATATACCAAAGTCTGTGGTATGTACTGACACCAAAATAAAAAAAGCGCATATGGATTTCTCACCTGCCAACTCAGCTTTTGCACACAGAGCCCCTTGACAGCGTATTATGTGCCGTAACACCTCCTAACTATACAGAGACCCCCAGAAAACCATATATTTTCTGATGAATTCAAAATAGGTGAAGTCATTTTTCTACACCAAAGTTACACATGGCAAAGCTATGCTAAAAACAGATCAGGAACACTAATACAGGGATAAAAATGCAATACAACCACAAAACAGTTTTTAGGGAAAAGAAACTAAAAACAAAAGTAGTAAAAAAAAAAAAAAATTTAAAAAAAGTGTATACATGTGTAAAAGTTGTGTGACAGTGTGTAAGTGTGTATATGAGTGTATATAGGTGTAGATAAGTGTGCAAAATGAAAAACAAACAAACAAAAAAACCCTGCAAAATTGTGAAGCGGGACCAAGCACATGCCGCTTCTGCAGAGAGTAACCTTATCTGCCAAACAACGTACGGAGCACAATTCACGCAAGTCGTAACAGCGACGAAAAAAATACAAAAAAAGTCGCAAAATGTTCGTTTTCCAATCCGAATTTTTCTCATTCGGATTCGTGGATTAGTAAATCAGCCCCATAGTGTTGTGTGTTTCTTCCAAACAACTCAACTTTGGTTTCATCTGACCACCAATATTTTGCCAGTACTGCTGTGGAACATCCAGGTGCTCTTTTGCAAACTTTAAACGTGCAGCAATGTTTTTTTTGGACAGCAGTGGCTTCCTCTGTGGTATCCTCCCATGAAATCCATTCTTGTTTAGTGTTTTACGTATCGTAGATTCGCTAACAGGGATGTTAGCAGATGCCAGACACTTTTGTAAAGTCTTTAGCTGACACTCTAGGATTCTTCTTCACCTCATTGAGCATTCTGCGCTGTGCTCTTGCAGTCATCTTTACAGGACGGCCACTCCTAGGGAGAGTAGCAGCAGTGCTGAACTTTCTCCATTTATAAACAATTAGTCTTACCGTGGACTGATGAACAGCAAGGCTTTTGGAGATACTTTTATAACCCTTTCCAGCTTTATGCAAGTCAACAATTCTTAATCATAGGTCTTCTAAGAGCTCTTTTGTGCGAGTGCATTCTTGGGAAAAACAAACCCAAAACTGGTGTGTTTTTATAAGGGCTCATTGATTGGGCTCCAGTTGGCTGACACTTCACTCCAATTAGCTCTTGGAGATGTCATTAGTCTAGGGGTTCACATACTTTTTCCACCTGCACTGTGAATGTTTACATGGTGTGTTCAATAAAAACATGGAAACCTTTAATTATTTGTGTGGTATTAGTTTAAGCACTGTGATTTTCTATTCAGATGTGATCAGATCACATTTTATGACCAATTTGTGCAGAAATCCATGTAATTCCAAAGGGTTCACATACTTTTTCTTCAACTGTAGAAGTTTTTAGCAGGATACAAACAGCAGAAACTTTATACCTTTTACTACAATGAAAAAGTTCTGGATCATGCTGTTCACGTGCCTAAATAAAGTCAGTAGGCCTAGTACAGAGGCAGATATACAGCAGATAACAGAAATCCAACTAGGCCCAAGGTAATGGTACTACCTGATGCAATAACACCATTTATATCTGGTTTGTAAATGTGGAGATTAGGGTGGGGGCCATTTATAAACACTGGGTAAATCTGCCCATGGTACCAAACTTTAAAAATGAAGATGTATTATTCCAATCTAACTGCAGCTAGTTGCTTTTGGTTACTGGTACATTTTCCAGTGTTAATAAATGAGCCCCCAGGTGTATTCTAAACTGTCAGCTAACAAATCTGCATGATCCTGTAATCTGAAATAGTTTGTGTCAGACATAATTTAAACGAGAAAGTAATTTAATTGTAAATTGTTTTTAAAGGGGTTGCCCACCTTTAAAAGAACTTTTAGCATGATGTAGATGGTATTCTATTTTAGACAGTTTGGAATTCCTCTACTTTGTGTGGTTTTTGTTGAGCAACGCGCTAGTATAGCATTTCAGCACCTATCTGGTTACTAGGGTCCAAATTACCCTATAAACCACAAGTAGTATGAATGAGATTAGATATGAAAAGGAGATGCCTGCATAGAAAGTAGTATTCAAATTTAACAGTAGATCACACATATGTAGATCACAAAACCTAATGGATACCATTATCTTTTCAAGAATAATCACAGATTATTATAATCAATTTAAAGATCCCCCTAAATACAGTCAGATCTGATGTACTAAATAAAGAGCTGCATGTGAGATCACTCAGTACCTGGCTAACACCCAACCCAATTTACTAGGCAGAACTAGATTTTATGACCAGAACATACTTTAAGCAACTTTATGTTTTAAATTGAAAGAGAAAAGGATCAACTCTCACCAGAAATGTATTATTGCCACACAGATTTAAAAAGTTTCACTACTGACTGAAAGTATACATCTGATTTAAGATTTATGTTCTGTCCTTAGCACACACAAGTGGCAGACAAAGTAGGTAAAATAGTGCTTTGAGTTTATTGAGGATCTTTTATATATAAAACACATTACAAAACATCCATGTTACACTACATTTGTAATTTGTCATTGAATTATCGTGGATACAGATTCTTAATTTACATTTGGATGCTTGTAGGAGAAAAGCATTTTCATGTCACAAAACAACAATACTGTGCATATTAAAGTTTTTTTTGTTTTTTTATTTAAGGTGCTATCATTTTGCAATATCCATTATTTAGAGGAAATATATATATATAGTGCCAAGAGCAAGCATTTGCATTATACATGTTTTAAAAGTTTCATATTGTGCTGCTTAGAGCCAGCAGCACTAAGCATTGTGTATTATAGCAGGTCAGCCAATCTCCATCTGGTTATTGGGCAGACAGCCACAACAACAGCAGGTTTGCAAAGTTGACTGGGAACTACACTACGGGGCTGATTTACTAACCCACGAATCCGACCCGAATTGGAAAAGTTCCGACTTGAAAACGAACATTTTGCGATTTTTTCGTATGTTTTGCGATTTTTTCGGATTCTTTACGAATTTTTCGTTACCAATACGATTTTTGCGTAAAAACGCGAGTTTTTCGTATCCATTACGAAAGTTGCGTAAAAAGTTGCGCATTTTTCGTAGCGTTAAAACTTGCGCGAAACTTTGCACCTTTTAAGTTTTAACGCTACGAAAAATGTGCAACTTTTTACGCAACTTTCGTAATGGATACGAAAAACTCGCGTTTTTACGCAAAAATCGTATTGGTAACGAAAAATTCGTAAAGAATCCGAAAAAATCGCAAAACATACGAAAAAAATCGCAAAATACCGATCATTACGAAAAAAACGCAATCGGACTCATTTCGACCCGTTCGTGGGTAAGTAAATCAGCCCCTACATGTTTGAGCTGTGACTGGTTACCCACATCCTACTGTGCTTTTGGTGAATGATAAAGCTGTCGTTTTTAGAGGCTAACATTTATTTTTAGCACAGTTTTGATTAGGGTCTTGCATTTACATACATACATGATCACATAGAAAAAAAAAGTCAAAAACATGATATATACCCCCATTAATATTGCAAAACGATTACTGTTTTGCGAGTGGTGATTCGAGCCGAGGTGAACCAGTGCAACAGATTGGAATAAGCAAAGATTTTAACTATCCAGTGTACTCTACTTACTGGCTATCAGAAAATCATGGCACATTACAGTAGCCATAGAACTGTGTTAACCTAATTACACAATCTATCAGAATTGCCATTGTGCAGAATGCTAGTTTCTTAACTTTAAATATATCTCCATATTCTCCACCGTTAATGGGAAAACTGCAAATACCCTATAAGAATATAATTGTAGGGAAGTTGCAACCATCTTTATCTACAAGCCTGAAAATAGGTTATGTAAAAGCACTCTCGTACCTAACAGCAACTTTTAAACTTATCTTCTTAGGATAAAACATATGTAGTTGCCCTGCTTAGCTAGTGTGAGATTTATGGTACCGGTACGGGATCCCTTATGTGATCCGTTATCCAGAAAGTTCTGAATTACAGAAAGGCCATCTCCCATAGACTATTAATAAGGAAATAATTGAAATTTTTAAAAATAATTTCCTTTTTCTCTGAAATAAAACAGAACCTTGTACTTGACCCCAACTAAGATATAATTAATCCCTCTAAGAGACAAAACAAGCCTATTGGGTTTATTCAATATTTAAATGATTTTTAGCAGACAAGTTACAGAGATCCAAATTACGGGAAGATCCCTTATCCGGAAAACCCCGGGTCCCAAACATTCTGGATAACAGGTCCCGTACCTGTACATGCTTTTCCAAATAAACCTGGAATCCTGGGAAACATGATACAAAATAATTTGAATGCTGTTGTTAGTACCAAACTGTGTTTGCTGCAGTGTTAGGCGCAGTGGCCTACAGAGTACACTAATACCATGGAACAGAGTAAAGGGAAAATTTCAGTTGTAAAGTGTGCTCCTGTCCCACCCCCTCAATTTAGGAAAAATCAAATTTTGCGTTACTAAAAAAAAAAAAAAATATTGAAAGTTATGTATGCTATCATGCTGCGTAAGGAAAAAAATATTATGGGAAAGGATGATGGTGAAGCAGTTTTCTTATGTCCATTACTTACTTCTTAGTCTTATACCAGGGTGAAAAGTTCAAGTTCCAAATAATAAAATCAGACACTTACCTGAGCAGGAGGGGGGGGGGGAAACTAATAGTATTTTGTATGTAAACAGGCTATTCTCTTACTGAACATCCCCTTTTTTTAGTTTTGGTACTGTGCCAAAGAGAATTACTAAAGACGAGTGACAAAAATGAAAGAAAATGTTAACTTAAATGCATACTACCTGTCTAGAAAACAGTATATAAATAAGCAAACTAAGGGGAAATAATATCATTTACAACATTTATGATTACATCTTGCAAGCAAATGTAATCATAAGCACCTAATACAAAATAAATTATGTGATGTTTATGCATTTTGTAAATGCACGCTGTTGAAAGTAGTATCATTTGCCAATTCTTGCACTGCTGGTTGACTACATGTACCAATGGCAATACTGAAATGACAGCTTTCCTTCAGATAGGACCCCACTTTGCACAATGCTATGATTTTCCTTAACATGCATGTTAATCACAGTTAACTGCAATTATAAATATAAAACACAAAGTAAATATTGCTGAAAATGTGTAAACTCAATGGGGCACATTTGTACGAATTTCAGACATTAAGAAGCATGATACAAAAAATTCGGATTTAATCCGATATTTTCTGATTGCGAGTGTAAGAAAATTTGGGATCGTGGTCATACGAAAATATTGTGGTACGATCCGAAAGTTACAAAATTTTCGTATCCGAACGATCGTAAAAGGTGCAAAAAACTGACTTCTGTGCATGTTTTGGAAGCCTCCCATAGGACTCAATGGCACTCTGCAGCTCCAACCTGGCCCAAAGAAAGCCATGATAAGGAAGCTTGAATGAATTCAAAAAGTTTCGTACTCATTGCGACAAATACGATTTTGTCGTACAAATTGGCACAAAGTATGAAAAAGTCAGGCAAATTAATGTAAAAAGTCGCAGGAAATAGGCACAGTTCTAAAACTCCGAATTTTTAGTATTAAGACTCAATCGTGCATTGATGAATGTGCCCCTATGTCTGTCTTTGCTGTACCCTGCACTGCTGGTTGTTGTAATTAATATACTGTAGAAAATGAGGGAAAACTTAAAATCAGGGTACATTAAGTTGAGGTGCAAGGTACTTTGGGAGCAGAGTCTTGGCTGAAGGAAAGCATTTCAACACTGGTACATGTAGTCAGCCAGTAGTGCAGAGAATACAAAATGAGACATACTCCTACAAACAGCAATAACATTTGCAAATACATATCACTTTTTAATAATGTTCCTTAGAGCTGCATACGCTTTCATCATGCAAAGCATTTTCTTTGGGTTTACAACCTTTTAACTAACTTTTGTGAGATGGTATATTATAATGCTCTAGTAAACAGAAATGCCCTTGGGAAAGGGGTTGCAACAGATCTTGCACCTGTTAACAGCAAGGCCCTAGTGTGTGACTGATATGAAACGCTTTCTGGTTAAAAGCAATTTCCTTGTGAGACAAATATGAACAGGATGCTGTAGTACTGAAATAAAGGCTTTTTATACTTTTTTCTTTCATGATATGAAAAATCTTTTTCCTCCTTTTAACTGAATCTCAGAAATGCTTTCCTCGAAATGCCCCAAGACAAAATTAAGTGTTTTAGGGCTCATTCCTTCAATGTCCACAAGAAATGACCCAATGTGAGCACCACTACCTGCAGCAGCACTAAGAATGTCTAGCAAGTCATAGCACTTAGCTGCCAAGATAACGAGCAAATCAGAAAAAAATATGTATCGATGTAAAATAAACTGATACACATTACCTAGTGCAGGAATGCCAAGCAACTGCAAAAAGTCCCACATGGTAAATTATTTGTTGAAGAAAAGTTACAAATACATGAATAGCTGCATCAAACCGTTTCAAAAAGGGAAGAAAAGAACTTTAGACTGAAGATAATGCTAAGGTGTATTTTACCTTGCAAGACAGGGAGAAAGAAATTGGTATGGCAAGAAAGGGGAGAAAAAAAAACAAAAAACAAAAAAAAACACAAAATTACATCCTAAAAGAAAATAGGCAAAAATTAGGTCCCTCAACGGCTACGTGCAGCCACAGTGGAAGTCTGTGTCTTGCAGGGAGGTCAGACTTCGGCCGATACACACAACATGATACCATGAATCACAGTGATCACATTGAACCCAGCTGACTGTTTCTTCCTGTGGAAGGCAGCATGAACGCCATGCACAAGGCTCTGCATTGGACACTGTCTGGGACACTACAGAAGGAGGGATGGGGTGCTTCCTTGGGCGTCCACGTGGTTTCCTTAGAGGGGAAGAGAGAAAAAAAAAATTGTATTGAAAATGCACTTAATGATATTCTCCATGTTTTCTACCAACAAATACAAATGTACTGGTTTTTAACTTGTGTTATGCCGCTATTGCACCAAGGTTTTGCTTTATAAATTTAAATTGCATGAATATGAATATTTTTAAAATCATGTCACCTGATCAATTTCTAGGACAGTATAATTGGATCATAACATTTACAATTCATAAGGTTACCATTAACTTTATGATAATTAAAAGATTATCAGATGGTCCTGAAATTGGTAATGTTTTGGTGTAAAAGAATACCATCTATGGCAACCTTAACATGTTTAAAGATGACAGACAAGCCCTTTTACTGATGCAGCTCAACCAATACCATGGAAAGCATGGAAGTTATTCCATAAGGTACATACTGCAGGGTGCAAGAGTAATAACATATGGGATAATGGTAGCTAGAATCCGACAATTTTGAACAGTTAGAGAAATTACTTAAAACAAGCCAGTTTCCTTGGTGAAATCACAATTTTATGTTGATAACAATTCTTAATACCTTCCAGTCTGCTCATGATTAACCATTTTCCTCTCTTCTTTCCTTCTTCCTCTTTTCCTCTTCTTCATTTCTCCTACTTCTACCTGTCCATCTTCTTCATCCTCTTCTAGTTCACAAAGTACTTGATGCTGTGCTTTTCTTCGGCTGTGTCTCCTTTCAACTCCAGTCCGAGAGGGTAAAGGAAGATCAGGCGTGGATGGTTTGGTCAGTTCCACTGCTCCTCCCATGAGCCCAATGCCCTGCATCCTTTCACGCTTCATTTTACTAATGCTGCCAATGGAGTTCAGAATAACAGTGGCTCCAGTAGTATAGTGAGGTGACCCGCCTCGCCCTCCACTAAGTCTCTGTGTGGCTAAAACTGGGGTAAAACCAGGAAAAGAGGATCGAGCACGTGGGGAAGTGATAGCGGAAAAGTCCAATGGACGCACTCTAACACGCTGGAAAAGGAAGTACGTGTCAGGGGAAGATGACTGACATGGCGAAACATCTGATTTTTCTTGGAAGCGGAGGAGGTCACCATCTGAAAGTTCCATTCTCTGTCCTTGCAAAAGATGAACATCATTTATGTATATACCTGTTTGAGGACACAAAGGGAATGTACCTTAATAAAAGCATTGCAGTAATGGCAGAAGAGTAAGAAAAGTGATTGTTTGCGGTTGAATTGCTGGATCTCCAGTAAGAAACTAGTTTCTATACTGTACCTGGATAATCAATTCAACATTCTAATGATGAAGATATGGATATTAAGTGGAAATCTGTATTCCAGTAGGCATACAGCAACAAAAATATCAATCCCTACCACTGTCAGATGCAAGCATATACTTCTGCAGAATGCATATGTACCTTAAATGAAGTAACTTCAGTTAGCTCTATCTCCATTGCTAACTTCATGACTACGGTCCCTCAAAACACACACACATCATTCAGTCTGCCCACTGTAAAACACAACTATAACAACTTGCAGCATCTCACCAACCATTCTATAGCTGTCCCTTACCTACACTGACATTTCCTCATGTTATTAATCACATGCCCACACTGTTTCATTTTATGGCAGTCCATATAGCCATGACATTGCCTTTCCTTGTTTTCCCTCAAACTTTAGCCAAGCACATCACCCATTATTTAATATACCATACATTGTAAAAAGTGTTCTTTTGTGGCAGTGAGGATGGAACAGGGCTCTTTCTGCTCTAGAGATCCAGCACCTCTCTTAAAGTGCCCGTACACCTTCAGATCCGCTCGCTTGGCGATGTTGCCAAGCGAGCAGATCTTCTCCCGATATCCCCCACCTACGGGGGGGCAATATCGGGAGAATCCAGGCTAACTCGATCGTTTGGCCCTGGGGCCAAACGATTGAATTATAACGGCAAGTATAGGCAAAGTCAGTCCGGGGACCGCATCAACGAGCCAATGCGGTCCCCAATCAGACTAGATTTTTTAACCTGCCCAATCGATATCTGGCGATTTCAGGCCAGATATCAGTTGGGCAGGCCCGTCGGTAGTGCCCATACACGGGCCGATTAGCTGCCGAATCGGTCTAAGGGACCGATATCGGCAGCTAGAATCGGCCTGTGTATGGGGACCTTAAGCTTTGAATACAGGCCCACTACTGCCACAAAAAGGGGAATCATTTTCTTAAGAAGCTGTCTGTTTAGGGCAGTGTCTAAAGCTGGCCACACACGTGACGATTTTCGATATTTCATGTGACCTTTGGTCGCATGAAAGATCCTTCCAACCCTCCACTGACGTTCAGGGCTAAATCGTCAGATATGGAGGTAGAAACAATAGGATTTCTACCTCCTTCTGCCGATTCAGCCATGAAGGTTTTGCCTTCAATGGCGCCCAATCAGCGAGTCGACCAATATCTGCAGCCTTCTGCCATATTGGTCACCTTGCCGAGTTGCCATACATGCACCAAGGTTCCGTGCGATATTATCGGTGCGTGTATGGCCAGCTTTACAGTTATGGCAGGGGAAATAAAAGCTTTGAGAATGAGAGCACTCTGTGGGCTTGTGAGCAGCGCTGTATGTTTCACAGGGTTACCAACACAGCTAAGTAGGGTGTGTGAGCATTGGCTTGGGATAACAAACATAAAGGGCGATAGGTGGAGTACAATGAGCCCAAAACAAAGAGAGCCTGGGCATACCTAAGAAATAGTTGTTCACCAGATAAGAGTGATGAAATCTCTACATATCCTGAACTATTTGGCTACAAACTTACCAAAGTGAGTGCAGCTTTCCAAGTTAACCTTCCAGTCTCCTGAGAGCTCCCGCTCTGCATGTATTTTTGCATGGACAGCAGGTTTTCCAGGGAGGGGGACATCACATAAATCATGCTGGGCTCCCAGTCGGTAGATGCAGCATGGCGAGTCTGGCAGGAAAGTATACAAATCTCTGGACGCTGTGCTATTTGCATTTATGCTTGACTGTCCTGGGCTTGAGCCCATGCGCAAAAGCTGGAAACAGGGCTGTACCTGTGTAAGCACAACTTCTGACCCTACCATGGCAGCCTGCCAATTTTCTGACCAACCCACCTTTTTCCCACTACCTTAATGGAGTCCCTTACCCACAATGAAATACTGTCCCTGCTAGTCTAAATATATAGATTTTATTTATAAGTTTAGGTGGAGCTCTTTGTCGCAGTGCAGCACACTAATACTTAATAGCAGCCCTAAACCTCGCACAGAAGAACCATCTCACCTAATTCTATCAGCAACACAATGCCCTTGTACAGAACAGAAACTAGACCGACTAAGGCTGCCTAACCTAACACTGCAGACCTCAATATAGTTTGCATCCCACACTATTACAGTAGATGTACTCTTCATGCACAAATCTCCCCCTAGCAATTACTTCCCATGGGAGTCGCAATATAGCGGGGGAGACTGAGTGCGTGACGTCACGGTTCCCACCGAGCCGCCGCTACCAGCTGAGCCCAACTCTGACCGGGACCACGGCGGGAAATCAGAGGAAGGAAGCGCGCCTTTGAAATTTGGCGCGTTATCGCCCATAGGTTGACACCCACCTCCTTGTAACCACGCCTACAAACGAACTGTCTGGCAAAAAAACACTGTACCTAGCCGACAACAGTTTTACTCACTTTATACTGATTGGTTAAGAGCTCTCCGCGCCTGTTTTTTTTTACCAGCCAAACTCTCGCGAAAGAGACTTCGTGTCTTCTATGATTGGCGGCTTAGTTTCCTCTGTGCTTATGATTGGATAGCAGCTACGCAAATATATCTTGCTTAACTTTATTGGAAACAAACAAATACGAACAGTGAGTGGGTAAAAGAAGGTTGCCAGGAGGAAGGATTTGTTGTAGTTCTGTTTGGAATGGTGTTAGTTATACGGCTGCAGTAGGATAGGGGATTGGTTCCCGGGCTTAAAGCCGCGAAATTTGTTGATCGCAGAAGGGAAAGCGTACAGAGGAATGTATTATAGTTCCATCACAGTCATGGGTCGGGTTGTTATTACCATGCTATCCATAGATGTATGCTCTTGAGTGGCGAGATTGTTATTAAGATCTGTTGGGAAATAGAGACTTCAAGCCTATATTCACTCAGTAGTAGCAGGTAAGCAAAACACAAATGTTTGCCAGTGACGCCAAGATTTTTTACATGAACTTATGTTTTAGAGTGGAAAATTCTGAGAAAATATGCAGGTCTTTTTATTTGTAAGTTTTGTATTTAGCAGCTGTCCAGTTTGAAATGTCGGCAGCAATATGGTTACTAGGCACCTGTTTACACTAGCCACCAGCAGTTGATTGAATGAGAGAGTGCAATATAAAAGAAAAGTACCTGAATAGAAGTGAAATCATTTAAAATAGGGCACACTAAGCCCCGCAACCAAAACTCTGTATTAAAGCTGAAAAGCGGCAGAAGAGAATTGTACATAATCCAAAAAATTGAAAGACTGGTTAAAAAGTTTCTAAGGATAGGCCATCCTATAACATAATACAGGTATGGGACCGGTTATTCAGTATGCTCAGGACCTGGGGTTTTCCGGATAAGGGATCTTTCTGTAATTTGGATCTCCATAACTTAAATCTGCTAAAAATAATTTAAGCATTGAATAAACCCAATAGGCTTGTTTTGCCTCCAATAAGGCTTAATTTTATCTTAGTTGGGATCAAGTACAAGGTACTATTTTCATTACTGAGAAAAAGAAAATAATTTTTTAGAATTATTTGCTTTTAATAGAGTCTATTGGAGATGGGCTTGCTGTAATTCAGAACTTTCTGGGTAAAAGGTTTCTGGATACGGGATCCCATACCTGTAATAGGTAAATTAAAGGAGAAGAAAAGCTAAAAATCACTGGGAGTGCCACGCATACGCAGCAGAGTGAAAAAGCTGGATTTTTTGTTAGTTCAGCTTTTTACTCTACTGCTTGTGCGCAAGCAGCAAGAAAAGAACGAGAATGGCTGGCTCACAGCTACCCCGGGCTGGTATGCTTTTCTCCTAACAGGAGCACCAGCCTGGGATAAAAAGTAAGCCATTACAGTCACTGGTGGGTGCCCCCTGGCACTCCCAGTGATTTTCCCTTTCTTCTGCTTTAAGCAACAAAATGATAAAAACACAAATTTAACAATTTTTAAATATATAAAGGTGACCTTTAAGGACAAGGAAAGCTAATTTCACCTAGGGTGCACCTCCCAGTGAATTCAGTCACCTATGGGTGTAGTTATTAACATTTGATACAGATGTCATCAGTGCATCAATGTCATCCGGTTGCTATGGGCAATATCACTGGTGATCAGGGTTGGACTGGTGGGTGCAGTGCCCACTGGGGCTCCTGCAGGTGCCCCAGCCAGTCGCGTCCCCTAACCCCCCTGCAGGGCCCCCACCTGACATCCTCCCTGAGCATGTATAAATTGAACGCGTCAGGGGAGGTACAGTCAGTAGGGGGAGCGCCGGATTTTTCCTGGTGTCCCAGTCCCAGTCCGACCCTGCTGGTAATGTTTGTCTCTGATGTTAATAAATACTCCCCGAGCCTGCACTCCTATGAAGGAAAAAAAAAAAAAAAGTAATTTCTAATGGAGTACTGTACTGCAGTGCCATTTTACTTCCCAAGCTCCCCTCTCGCAGATCTATATTTGGGCATTTGTAATTTATTAGAATAGGAAGAATGTTAGTTGATTTTGCATATGCATAGGGTCATACTGGGGGGTGCAGGGGCTACTGCCCAGGGGCCCTGCACCCCCCAAGGTACCTCCGCCGGCCACATCCCCTGCAGGGGCCCCCGCCGCACACCCCTAACCCTCCCCCACCTGACGTCATCCCCTGATTAAGCGTATGTACAATGCATCAGGGGAGGACATCGGTGGGCAGGGGAAGCAGAAACAGGATCGAGTCTGGGCCGCTGGGGCCCACCAAGTATTTTTCCAGTGTCCTGGCAGCCCAGTCCGACCCTGCATGTGCAGGTATAAGTCTAGCAATCCGAGGGAAAAACGTAGCAACTGGATTCACTGGAACAGTGAATTCACCCCTGGTGAATTTAGTTTTATTTGTTCTTTAAAGTTATACTTCATGTCATTTAATTAAATATGTAAAACATTGAAGGCAAAATATTTTCAGTATATTCTGAAAAATAGTTTCTTTTTTTCTAAAAGCCCTAAAGAAAAATCTTTTTAGCACCACCGTGTCCACTTCCACTCTAGGTTGCAGGATAGATCACATTTGTGCTGTCACAATTATTTTTTTTTTCTGGATCCTTTATGATAAGAAAAATTAGACCAGCCTACAAAGACTAACATAAGTAAAGCCAACAGACTTGGTCCCTCTGCACCGAGTCGGCAACTTATTGCTATACAAATGGGGCCAACCGTCGGGCCTACCTGACAGAAATCTGGCTGAAAATTGAAGACCTTCCCAAACAAGCAGATCTTGCCATGTATGGCCGTCTTTAGTTAATACATTCAAAATTTGTCTCCTTTTATTTACTTACAAAGTCATTTTTTTACATATGGTTGCTTGATGGTGGCCTACTAGTCTTCTTCTTGCTTATCTGTCTAATGGCTCTTACATAAAGCAGGGTACTCGGTGACTTATACTTTAAATTGTGCACATTTGTCTTGTGAAAGGAAGAAGGTGGTGTCACTGGTTTGTACCGCTGTGTAGTTGGATGCTATCGTTTGCAGCTGTGCAGTCCGTACTAAGCTCTTCAACAAAATGTTTCTGAATATTATGAAGAATAGTTATGTGATGGCATCAGTTAAAAGCTTACCCCTCAATACGGTGGGTCCAGGTGCTAAAGCCCCAGACCTTCAGCTGTGGGAGCCAAATTAGTACAATTTTCCACAGAAAATTTCGTGCCTTCCAGGGCACTTGTTCATAGGCTCAATCACTAAGTGCCCTGTGAGGCACAAAACGCGTAAGGCTATTTTTCTGTGGAAATTTTACCAAATATTTCTGCTAGAATCTAAAATGTGTAGATTTTTTTAAAAAATAAATTAAACAGAGTTATGGCTGGCCTAGTCGCTCACATTTATCAGAAAACATTGCCACTTCCTGGGTAACAATTGAAATGTGACATTGCTCATTTTATCCTGGACACTGGGGATAGCCAAACTTTTTCAGTCATTTTTTTAAGTAAAACACAGTCATTATACTTTATGCAACCCCTTTTTTATTTGGCCTGGCTCAGGCTAAACTAACAAATATTGCCCACTACAGGGCATAGTGCCTGTCATTTGCAAACTTTGGATGGGCTTTTCATACCCTGTTTCGTGATTGGTGGCATTTTTATGCTTAGAGTCTGCCCTTCTCTGCAGACATCTGAAAGGACAGGTCAAGCTCAACCCATTAAAAATTTCCTGACCTGCTTACAGGATTTATTATCATCAACATAGCACTAATGAGTAAATGTAATAAAATGATGTGCATTAAAGTAGAAAGGCCTACCCTTTGAGAAAATATATACAATCATTTATATATACAGTGGCTTGCAAAAGTATTCGGCCCCCTTGAACTTTTCCACATTTTGTCACATTACAGCCACAAACATGAATCAATTTTATTGGAATTCCACGTGAAAGACCAATACAAAGTGGTGTACACGTGAGAAGTGGAACGAAAATCATACATGATTCCAAACATTTTTTACAAATAAATAACTGCAAAGTGGGGTGTGCGTAATTATTCAGCCCCCTGAGTCAATACTTTGTAGAACCACCTTTTGCTGCAATTACAGCTGCCAGGCTTTTAGGGTATGTCTCTACCAGCTTTGCACATCTAGAGACTGAAATCCTTGCCCATTCTTCTTTGCAAAACAGCTCCAGCTCAGTCAGATTAGATGGACAGCGTTTGTGAACAGCAGTTTTCAGATCTTGCCACAGATTCTCGATTGGATTTAGATCTGGACTTTGACTGGGCCATTTTAACACATGGATATGTTTTGTTTTAATCCATTTCATTGTTGCCCTGGCTTTATGTTTAGGGTCGTTGTCCTGCTGGAAGGTGAACTTCCGCCCCAGTCTCAAGTCTTTTGCAGACTACAAGAGGTTTTCTTCCAAGATTGCCCTGTATTTGGCTCCATCCATCTTCCCATCAACTCTGACCAGCTTCCCTGTCCCTGCTGAAGAGAAGCACCCCCAGAGCATGTTGCTGCCACCACCATATTTGACAGTGGGGATGGTGTGTTCAGAGTGATGTGCAGTGTTAGTTTTCCGCTGCACACAGCGTTTTGCATTTTGGCCAAAAAGTTCCATTTTGGTCTCATCTGACCAGAGCACCTTCTTCCACATGTTTGCTGTGTCCCCCACATGGCTTGTGGCAAACTGCAAACGGGACTTCTTATGGTTTTCTGTTAACAATGGCTTTCTTCTTGCCACTCTTCCATAAAGGCCAACTTTGTGCAGTGCACGACTCATAGTTGTCCTATGGACAGATTCCCCCACCTGAGCTGTAGATCTCTGCAGCTCGTCCAGAGTCACCATGGGCCTCTTGGCTGCATTTCTGATCAGCGCTCTCCTTGTTCGGCCTATGAGTTTAGGTGGACGGCCTTGTCTTGGTAGGTTTACAGTTGTGCCATACTCCCATTTCTGAATGATCGCTTGAACAGTGCTCCGTGGGATGTTCAAGGCTTTGGAAATCTTTTTGTAGCCTAAGCCTGCTTTAAATTTCTCAATAACTTTATCCCTGACCTGTCTGGTGTGTTCTTTGGACTTCATGGTGTTGTTGCTCCCAATATTCTCTTAGACAACCTCTGAGGCCGTCACAGAGCAGCTGTATTTGTACTGACATTAGATTACACACAGGTGCACTCTATTTAGTCATTAGCACTCATCAGGCAATGTCTATGGGCAACTGACTGCACTCAGACCAAAGGGGGCTGAATAATTACGCACACCCCACTTTGCAGTTATTTATTTGTGAAAAATGTTTGGAATCATGTATGATTTTCGTTCCACTTCTCACGTGTACACCACTTTGTATTGGTCTTTCACGTGGAATTCCAATAAAATTGATTCATGTTTGTGGCTGTAATGTGACAAAATGTGGAAAAGTTCAAGGGGGCCGAATACTTTTGCAAGCCACTGTATGTTATATTATGCAGTACTGATGTTGTAAATGCATTGCATTGCTAGATGGAGTGCATGCAACTTGAATGTTTGGAAAATATGGGTGACATTATTCTTTAAATGGGGAACAGATTGTATCTGTATAGAAGATAAATGGCTACCACATTTCTTGTGCCTGGGTAATAGAGTCCTCCTAATTAAAAAAGAAAAAACACAGATATCAGTTCAGCAGTTTAAAGGAGAACTAAACCACCTGGATGTGTGCACTATTTGAGATGGACAGCTTAATGCAATTACATCTGACCCCTCTTGACATTTAAATACCTCTAGTCTTTTCAAAGAGCAGCATTAATCTATGACAGCTTTCCCCCTCCCTCCATCTCAGCAGCGACGCTGACTTACGCAATAAATCCTTGTAACAAGCAGGCACATGCACAGAGGCTGTCGGGAATCGCAGGCAATTGTGGCCAAAAGATGGACAGGAAGGACAAGTAACAAAAATGGTGTCCGTGAAATGTTGTAGTCTGTGAGACAAACTAAGCAGTGTAATCCGTTTTCTGTGTATGTATCTGTAAAACTAATTCAGCAATTCATTTGGGGGACTTGTTACCTAGGCAGGTGTAGTATTTGTTAAGAAAATGTGCAGAGGGTTTAGTTCTTCTTTAAGGGACTGATGATGCAATTATCATCCTAATCAATGTTATGAATATTTAATATATTTAATAAATATTTAATTCTACTTTATACTATTCTGCAGTGTTAGAGGCCTAAAATGGAAAAGAAATCATTAGTTCAACCATCAATGTTTTCAGCTGACAAGCAGCCAGGTAAGTCATACTGGAACTACATGTGATATATTTTTTGATTAGCCAGGTTTCACTCTACATGGCAAGGTTGGACTCTTCCGGTTGTTATGGTAATGCATTGCGGTAAATATACCGGCCTAATTTTCCATCACTGAAAAAATAAATCAGACATTGGGGCTTACAGTATTTATGAGAACACTGCAGTCGCCAATAGTAACTAATATGAACTTTATGTTTAACTGTCTACTTCAAGCTGGAAAATGAAAGCAAAGACTGATTGGTCGCTTCTGGCAAATGTTCATGTGCAGTTCAACACCTACATTTGTGAAGCAGCCCTCTTAAATAAAAAGTGCAAGAAACTGATAAAAGGATTTTTTCAACTTCCCAGCTTTTACACATTAACAGGCTCTGGCAGGAATTATGAATTCGTTTTATTGTTATGCAAGGTAGTTTTTACCAGGGTGGATAAGCTGTGCCCATTCAGCTTAGCTTTTCACTGAGCTGTGTGATGCCATACCAGTCATAATTTTTAACTCTTTTTTCCAAAAGACCGTCATGATTTGTGTTCAAAAAGGGGTGAGTTTCAGGAGATCTTTAAAATGTAACAGGGTGTTATGTAGGAGAGCTTTGGGAGTGGTTAAACATGTCATGACTTTCACAATAAAGACTGTGACAATGACATCTTCATTGTTTTGTATGATGTTATCTTTCTCTTCTTTAGGTCTAGGTGGGCTGATTCCCCCTTCCCATTTTGAAAACCGTCGTCGTGTGTCTGTTCCTCCACCTTCTGTGTCGGTTACATCTCATCCTCCAATCTGTGAACCATGGACAGACCTTGCAAGGGAGTTGGTAAGCCTAAGGCAAGCAAATGAGGAACTGAGAAAGAAACAAGAGATGGAGAAAGAAGTTATCCAATCAAGGTATATCTAAAACTAGTGGTTGCTCATCTTCCAAACACTTTTTTCAGTTTAATTGTTTTAAGAGAGATTATTTTTTCTAATATTGAAGTTTAAAGTTGCTGTTCCTCTCTCTGGTGCTTCAGTCCAGCAGCTCATTAATCCAGATGCAGACTATTACAATTTGATACTTTTTCGGTGTCTTCTATCTAATGTTAGCAAACATTGTATCAGTTATAACAGTTGCTTTTAATGAAAGCTGGGATTATGCTCAACAGGGCCAAAGAAATGCATCAACTAATGGGATTAGAACAGTTAAGAGTTGGAGACCCCCTCACAGAGCTCACCAGGGAGTAGGTGAAAATGAAACTTTAAAGGGGATGTTCACCTTCAGAACATCGTCTGAATTTGAACAGGCCCTGTGAGAAAAAAACATTTTTGCAAAGCATCTTTATCTTTAATAGTCAGTACTTTAAGCTCTTACTATCACTATCTACTGCTATGCTCTCAGTAGGGGATTTTCCAGATCATATATATTCAATTCCTGACTTTTCAAGAAAAGCAACAGATTAATAATATACTCCTAAAAAGTATAATGTGTCTGCACCAGCATCTTTAACAACTCTGATTGTGGATACTTACAGTTGTTGTCCCCAGCAATATGTCTGATGGCTGCACATTCAATATGTCCAATGTCAGCAATTCTAAACAATACGGTGTGATTTAGCTGTCGCACAAATTTCTCACATGCTGCAACTTTTGTGCAATATGTTGAGTGACATGATAATTTGCATTTATCATTACATGTAAAGTCCTTCACATTCTTTTTGACGTTATTTTGTAAGATCATTATACCATACTAGACCATTTAGTTTGGAATTTTGGCCAGAAAAGATTGATACAGTAGACAATTGCATGACTAATGTAGTTCTTCTTCACAAACTTGGGCATAAACAAGCTAAAAAAAATCTTGCTGCGCCTTGAGGGTGGGCAAAATTGCATTAACAAAATAAGGTAGAAAAGTAAAGGAATCTTATGTTTTAATATCTAGCCTTAGGTCTTAAACAGGTGTAAGGGCATGTATTACACAGACATTTCTTTCTGGAATGGAGTAAACATTTGGATTATATTCAGGACAGGTTGTAGATTCTTTAAATGGATACTGTCTTGATTTTTATGGTATACGTTTATTTCTAAATTACACTGTTTACATAGCAGATAATTCATTTTACCATTTACAATTATATTCTCGAACAAAGAAACGTATTTTTTTTAAGTTGTAATATAGGTCTTCATAATTAAGATGACCAATTAAACTTGTGCTGTCTACACCATACTAAAATGTGTGAACTACATATTTACTTCGGAACAGCCAAATTAAGTTAAGCCAGCCACTTGAGAACTCTGTAAGGTGTCAGTGGCCACCCTGTAATTTCTCTGGGCCTGTACAATTTTTTTCCAAAAAGGGGCATCAGGGTTTAAATTTGCCTTTTCTTGCCCTTAAAAGGGGAACTACTATACAGTGGATGAAAAAAAAAGTTTACAAACTTTACAAATGCAATGCATGTATTACTTTGTTGAGTTTTTTTTTTTTAATCATAATGTATAAAGCGATTTATGCCTTGGCATAGCTTCTTTTCTGCCTCTGTTGAAAGAGTTGCATCAGAGATGCTTTGGTTGACTGAGAAAACCTGCCCAGCATAGTTATGAACATCTACCTTCTTTATTCTTCCATGTTGCACACACCAGTAAGCTCTGGTGTATACATAAAAATGCATTGGGACACACTTTTATGTAAAATCCACCTATTAGTTTTGTTAGTTGGCCCACAGTAAAAAATATAGGTAGCACAGCAGGTAAAATTTCTAACCCTAACTTTGTCACATATTTTATCCTTATTGAAATTTTTATTGAAGAGGCTGGCTCATTCAAGGGCACTGAATGGCAAATATATATAACAGGTCATATCTTTTTGGAGATGCCAAGCCCCCTTAAATATCCTTTATTATCTTATCTTATTTATTACCTATGCTTGTATAGAGGGGGTGATACATGGGCCCTATCTGAACAGGAGTGGTTGGGGTATGCACCGAGAAGACAGGAACAGAGAAAGGTCCTGCTGAAGTTTTATCCAGCAACCCATGCTTACAGGTAAACTCATGGGTCCAGTGTGCTTCAGGCTGACCTCCAACAGTTGCCCTGGAATCAGCAACTCACATAATATGGAACAGAACCAACCAAAATAGTTTTAAAAGTGCCCTGACTTAAAGCCAGATGGCAGGTGAGTAACAGCTTAAAGAACGAAACCCAGCTTTTACAGCATGTCCCCAAAGCATTACCACTAGTCCCTTTTCTAAACCACCGCACTGAAATGCATGCACCAGGGATTTAGTTTCTTATAGCGAGGCAGTGGTGATTCCTTCCCATGAAAATTAAGAAACTCCATGCAGTCAAATCAAGATAAATATACTGGCTGCATCAAATTCCTCTAAAAGGTGCCTTTGTTCAAGCATGTAGTTCTTCCAGGAGACAGTAAAAAATACTGGCAAGATATTCCTTTTTGTCTTTATAGAATAAGATTCTCCTCTGGGCATTGAACTTCAAAGCTGACATATGTTTCCCTCTGCTCAACACTGAGCTATTTCAGGGCTTATATTTTGGCTAAGAATGGCTACATTAATACTTAAATTTAGCAAAATAAATTTGTTCTGTGTTTAGGCTAATAATATCAGTCTATTGCTTATTTGTTATAGTTCTTAAAGTTTTATAATATTTCACCTTATTCCAAAGCACTGTACAATGGTTTGGGGATACTGGAAACTCTAGGGCAAACAGATAAAATAATTGCAACTATAGGAACAAATATAATGAAACTTGGGCATGAAGCCTTTTCTCCCAGTTGGGGGCAGTGGTGAGCGTTTGTGGCAATGTTTCACAACATAAAAGGGTAATGGGATATATAGCATGCTTAACTGAATTGGAATGGTTTTGATGCACACTCAAACGTGCAGAATAATGCAGGGTGAAGTTAAATGTTTTTACATAGAATTAGGATAAGAATAAGGTCTTATGACAGGGGCACACTAAGGGGATCATTCTCTTTTCTCAGCCTGCATTCTGTGTAGCCCCATTGACAGACACAGTGTTGGCCTGTATGAAGCTACACTAAGCGCTTATTGATGTGGAAATGTGAAAGTTTGCTGAAATCCACTCAGTGTAGCGCCACACAGGCCAACACTGTGTGTATCAGCTGGGCTACACACAAGCAGATTGGTTTTCCTCCGCCTGTGTATAATGTGGGGAATAGAGGTGTATATGACTGTCTTCATCTCAGAGGCCGTAACGTTTATAACATAACATTTGGGTGGTGAAGTGGTATGTGGAGCAGACAAGGCAAATTAGTACTGGATCTTTAGGTTCCCAAAACGTTGGGTTTGTTTAAAGGATAAGTAAGCCTTTTATCATAAAACCCCCTAAAAAGACTCTCTATGGTCCCCAGAATAATATACCATTCTCAACTTATCTCTCTCCCTCTTTTTTTTTTTTATTTTGCTGAGCTCTCCTTCTCTATTTGACTGTAAAGGTGGTTGAAGAGGTGTCTATTGCACATGTCTGATTGATTTCCATTGGAGAAGAGACCACAAGTATATGCAGTAGGCAGAAGGAGATCTTGGCAAAGGAAAGGGGGCCGAGTTTCACACTAGACTAGGAAGTAGCAAAAAAAAGTTGAGCTACTTGTTTTAAGGAATCTGCATGAAACTGAGTGCAGGGAGAATGGTTTGTAATTCTGGGCGCTGTATAGGGTCATTTTAGAGAGAGAAAAATTTAGTTTAGAGGCAAAACAATTTGCTAAGCCATTTATTCTTTGAATTATTGTCTTATTTATTTAAAGGTAAACATAGAGAATCCAATTGCACTGTGTGTTTATTGTGCTCATTAAATAAAAACTAGCCTTATTTGTTGCCAGATGTGGCACATAAGTGAAAGGTGTCAGTTCAAAATGTCCAAAACTTTTTGCAGGTGTGCCTGAGTGTCTACCAACACAGAACCCGGTAATAATGTAAAATTCAGTGAGAAGATTAAAACATTTTGAGGAACTGTAAAATGTTTATTTATATGTTTGCTATAATAGGTCCTTGCACCGTCAGCCTTCAGAGGGAACCCCTTCAGAATCACGAGCTTTAGAAATAATTGCACACCAGATACAGGAGATTCGCAGATTAGAGATCGCATTAGCTGATGCACATGAGAAGGAAGAGCAGTTACTAAAGCTGGAACAGGAGGTCAAGGAAATGGATCAAAGGCAGAAAGAAAATGTAGAAGCAGAACAGAGGAGGCATGTAGCAAAAGAAGCTGCTGCAAGGCAGCGTGAAGCAGAGGTGTGTCTTTTGAGATTTTTTTATATACATATATTTATATTCTTTTTTTGTTTTCTAATATAAAATATAGCATAATGCAAACACACTGAATTCTAGGAAACTTCCTTGCATTCAGTCTGCTTGTGTGTAAATATGATCATGCTCTTGACTGTTTACTTTAACAGAATCATGCGTTACTTGGTGTAGTAGTTAAATAAGGAGGGAATGACACAAATGAATTTCCCATTATCAGTTGGAGACAGCATTGCAACACCAGAAGATGGAAGCAGAGAAGCTAAGAAGCAGAGTGCAGGAACTAGAGGTGGAGCTTAAAGAGGACCAGGAACAAAAAGGGCAAGAAGTGGTTTGTTTGAAAAATAATCTCCAAACTGCTATGCAAGAGAGAGAAATATTAGCTGACCAGTTTAGGTATGACTTGCAAAGTTTTGTACATTGTTAATGACATAACTGTTACGCAGTTAATGTTTGAATAGCATTGCCAGTGATTGCACAAGTGAAATACATGAACTCCCCTAAGTTTTTATCTTGTAATTTATCTTCCTATTTAAGTAGGAGGGCTCCTAATAAGACAATATAATCAACTAACTAAAGTCTTTTTGACAAACTGATTAAATTTTCTGCACATTTACAAAAGATCAGGTATAATGAAGGTTGAGGCTAGTGAATGGCTAATGTATTGCCATTTAGGACCCAAAATATGCCATTGATGTCACAGAGAGCAGGGCAAGGTAGTTGAACAAGAGGAGAAAGAAAGCTTCAAGATTAATTGGGATGGGTGGTTTTGTTACATTTGGCTCAGAGTAGCCAAAGCCTATCTTTGGGGCATGTGTAATATCAAGACAGATACATGTTTTTCTAGCCTGCTTGTTTCTTGCCCAACTACATCCACCTTATATACTGTTGCTGCTGCTAAACTGTGGTTGTGTTTTGGCGGGAATATTTCCCCAAATACACCAAAGCCAAAAAATAGAGCACTATGATAGATTTTTCCCTTAGCGTGGTTACACCAGATAAGTCTGTGCTGTGTGACATCAAAGTCCTTGTGGCTGTAGCCTTGTGGTAGAAGTAGCATAACAAGGCTGGAGAATTAGAAGGGAGCTACACTCTACTTCCCTGATGGGCTACCAACTTCAACTGACTACCTTCCCTTTTATTAGTATTTTCCACTTTACTAAGGTAAATCATCATTGAATAACTAACATAACAGTGCAAACAAGAGAGAATAATAGAAAAGAAACCCAGATAACATTTTTTATAAAATACTCTTTAGACTAGAGCTCAAACTGGGTGTTCTTCCCAGGGTTCCCTTTGCCTACAAAAAGCATGTCCTCAAAATGCCTTTAACAAAATTATAAAAAAGGCAGAAATATGGCAAAATGCTGTAGAAGAAACAAATATAATTTATGCATTAATATACTTTCAAACAAATCCTAAATCTATCCAGTTACTTTTATTAATATATTTTTCTTATGAGGCTCTGTAGGGTAGGTGGGTGGATATTTGGAGGCCCACATTTCTTTGTTTTTGAAGGTTTATCTAATGCATATTTAAACTGCTACATTTATGCATTATCTAGACACGTCTTAATGTATTTTATTGTGTACATTACATAAATATTTTCTTTGTTTAGTCAGTCTCAGAAAGCTCTAGACTCCCAGAATTCCTTGGTGCAGCAGCTAAAGACATACATTGGTGAGCTGGTTCCTGATAATAAAATGATGGAGGAGCAGAACAGAGAAAGGATGGAGCTTTCCAACACTGTACAAGTGAGTAGCATAAGTAATCAGTATTCTGTGTTTTTTGTGTATTTCCCTTCACTGTTTCATTATGTAGGTAAATGCATGTATTTTGTTTTCAAGGCCCTGGAAAAAGAGCGGAATGTTTTGCAGACCACATTGTCTCTGCTTCAAACCCGTCTATCATCTCTCACAAATATTCTGTCCTTGCAGGAAAATGAAATTTGTAAGAAGGTAGGTTTTCTTTATTAAAGACCCTCCATAGCTAAGTACACTTATCTGCAAGTTGTATTCACTAATATTTTTCTATGGAAAGACTATTGTTAAGGCTGATTGCAGACAAAGGCATAGGCGCTTTTACGCTTGCCGAAAATATCCGCCTACGCCTCATCTGCCATTAGCCTAAAGGGTTGCAATGATAAGGAAGTGCCTGCTTATGTAAATGCTGGGCAGCATAAAAAATAATAAGGTTGCACTCACTAACTGTGTGTATTGTGTTTGTTCTTTCTTACATTATTCTGCATTTGGATTGCTGTGAGCGGTCACAAATTGAATAAATGTTAATAGCTCTCCTTGTTTTATGCTCCGTGTGGCATGATGGCACTGAGACTGCAATCAGAGCTAAATAATTCAGTTAATTTATGCAAACCTAAACATGGCTTTATTTTGTAGGGCGTACCCCAGGATTATGAGAAATTTCAACATCTTCTGTCAAGATGGCGTGAGAAGGTTTTCTGCCTCATGGTTCAGCTTAAATCTGAGGAAATCAACAAAGAAGATGACCATAGAAAAAGCAGAGAAAAAGTAAGAAATGGAAGAATGGTGTTGAATGGAGATTGAAAAAGTTGTGTGCGAGAGATATTTAAAAAGCAGTGTGTCAGTAAACAATGCACAGACATTTCTGTGATTGCAATTCAACTCTCTTTTGTTCTTTGTTTACAGTTACATTTTAGCCGGCTTGTTTTTCATTTATTGTAGATCTTATCCCTGGAAAAAGCTCTGCAAGAAAAAGATCAGGAGCAGATTTTACTTTTACACACCCTACAAGATCGTACAGCTGAGCTGGAAATGGAGAGGGTCCACAGTAAAGTGAGTATGGAACCTTATAAATTGGGCTTCATTGCAGTACTTTTAAGGTTAAGGGCAGTGGTTAGTTTTCCAACAGTAAATAATAAAGCTTCCCAAAATTTCAAAAAATGTTCTATTCGGAACATAAAACTGTTTGTGTAGTTCAGTATAGTCATCAGCCTTTATTTGTGTTAGTTTTATGTTTAATGCAGATGCTTAGGGGCTCATTTACTAACCATCTATTTTTTATTTTAAACTCAATTCAGATATTTTTCGACATTTACTATGCATCTAAACGGCTAAAAATCCGAATTTCATAATTTGCCTGATTAAATTTGCTGAGTTCATGTAGAAGTTAATCGCAAAGGTCCCTTCTCTTAAGGTTCTTTCTTTTATTTCAAAACCTTTGAGATTTTGCAGGGTTTTGTATGAAAACTCGACTTTTTCCAAATTGTTGCAGTAAATTTTTTTAGTAAATATTAGACATTTGGGAAAATCAATTTAGTTGAATTTGAAAATAGAAAAAAGTAGAAATTATGGCATTTTAGTAAATCTGCCCCCTTAATGTTTGTTCTGTATACAGACTAGGGATGCACCAATCCTTAAAATCATGTGACTTTTTGTCTCACAATCGTAGAAGCTGAAAAGTTTTCAGCACACACTACATGCGTGGTTCTCTTTAACCCTTCCTTTACCTAATTTACATATTAATTCCGTATTCGTTCAAATCTTTGGCAAAGTATTCAGGGTTCAGCCGGATCCTAAAATAGTGGATTTGGTGCATCCCTGGTACAGACTTGTTAAATAATGCTTTGGGTGGCTAATGTCAATACTTTTGCATTTAACTTGGTCATTTCATCTAGTGCCCCCACATGGCAAGTCACTTGGCTCATTTAATTAGCTTGTGTGTGTTTGTCCAAAAAATCTAACAAGATGCATCTCTTTCTGCCATTATTTGCACATTGCCATAAAAAGCAAATTATGTCTGACTTTACATTCCCGGCATTCCTGGCTCTGACTCCTGAAACAATGTTGCAAGCAGGCTAATTAAAACGACCTGGAGGTCACTAAAATATTGGCCAATAGGTTATCTACTCTAGCCCCTATGCTAATCCACCCTGACCAGGTGGGTTTTATAACAGGGAGACAGGCTGGAGATAACACCAGAAGGGCAACTGTATTACTGGAGGCAGCACAAAAGCTAGGCAAACCTATGGTATTTTTAGGGTTGAATGTAGAAAAACGTTCTATCGCTTTAGCTGACCTTACCTATTTTCCCTTCTAATACATCTTGCCTTCAAGGGCCCTTTCCTTACAGCTATACAAGCATTATATAACTCTCAAACGGCCCAGCTTAAACTCCTGGGCAAGGGTGCCCTCTATCCCCTCTTTTATATGCTCTAAGTATAGAGCCCTTGGCAGCATATATTAGAGACCACCCAGATATTCAAGGGCTAAAAATCTCCTCCACAGAATACAAAATAGCATTGTTTGCAGTCAATGTACTTCTATCAATAACCAGCCCACACACATCACTCCCTGTCCTCCATAGTATCCTTAGCACCTATAGCAACCTGTCAGGATATAAGATCAATATGGACAAGTCAGAAGCTCTTTCACAAGGTATGCACCCCATGACAGCTGAAGCACTGAAAGAAAAATTTGCCTACAAATGGAAAACAGATAAACTTACCTATTTAGGGGTCTGCCTTACACCTTTTATATAGTTCCCTTCTTAAAGGACATGTAAACCCCATACACAAAAATTTAATCAGTGATCAGCCTCTTTTAAATCTTTCAGTATGTGCCACACTGGTTGTCCAGAGGTTAACAGTTAGGCTTTAACATTGCTTCTCCTCCTGTAACCCACTCGGCCCCCTCCCTCAGGAATTTGCTTTGGCTGTTGGCTTGTGGGCATGCTCAGTTTTTCTAAGCTCAGATTACTAAACATGCCCCCAGTCTAGCAGCCAGTGAAGAGATGGCATTGCTGGTTCCCATAGAAACTCAGCTCTAGCTGTCTGCTTCAATTTTTTTTTTTCCTGAGCTCAGCTTTACCTACAGTGCTCAAACAAAGCAGAACTTTTATCAGAGACAGTTCTGCCTGTGTGAGCCTGTATTGTTGATGAAATTTATGCTGCATAAGGGTTTTTGTGTGTGTGTATGCTGTTTGCAGATTTAAATGTAACTGATTATGTATCAGAGGAAAAATGGCCACCGGGTGAAAGCAGCTATTTGCTTTAGGAAAATGTGATGGTGCTGGCTAGCGGAGGGGTATATATGCAGTACAAATGATGCCATTTGGGTGGGGGTGATGTGCCTAACTGATATACATTGTAGGCAAATGTAGGCTTTACATGTCCTTTAAGCAAAATTATTCTCCCTTGATTCACCAAACAAAACTCACGCTACATAAATGGTCAAACTGGTTTGGTCGTATTGCGGCAATTAAGATGAATATCTTACCTAAATATTTGTATTTATTCGAGACCATTCCGGTGACAGTACCTACTAAAATGATAAAGGAAGTTCTAAGTGCTTTGTAGAAATTCATTTGGGGTAATAAAAGGCCTAGAATTTCCAGATCAATCCTATTAACCAATATGTTACAAGGCGGCTTAGGAGCCCCCTCTATCCAAAATTACCATGATGCAGCTCATTTAAGGTGGATATCCGCATGGTCCCACTATCATACAAGCCCCCTATGGGCTAAAATTAAAAACCCATACCTACAGCCACAACTGATGAGTTCCTGGATCTGGACCTCAGGCCCTTATAAGGCCTTCCCAAATACCATACTGGAGTCATCAAAAGCCATCATTCAGGTTTGGTGACGATTGAAGGACAAGCTAAACCTGAGCTTATCTTTATCACTCCTAACCCCAATACTCAAAAACCCTTCTTCCCCCCCTGGGATGCAAAGATCCTTTTACCACAAATGAGTTATAAAAGGCCTCTTTAAGATCTATGACTTAATCAACCCCATAACCTGTCAACTACATAAGTTTGAAGAATTACAAGCAAAAACTCCAGAAATCTCTATAAAGTTTTTTGAATACCTGCAAATGTGCCACTTCACTCTTTCTTTCCTATCACTGCAAGGTAGATCAGCTCTCATACCTTTTGATGCCTTGATGAGAAATGGATGGCCACAAAAGGCATTACTATCAAATATATACAAAATGCTAAACTCAATACCCTCACCTAACTCCCCCAAACACAAGTACATGCTTCGTTGGGAGCAAGAAATAGATGTTACCTTAGATTTAGAAGAATGGGAATCAATATGGTGTAACGCGAAAAAAATGGTTTCATGTGTCAAACAGAAAGAAAATGTGTATAATTGTTATGATGCTGTGGTACATGACCCCCACAAGATCTCTATATCACCTCTTATGGACTTGCCCTTGACTAATACCATTCTGGGACAAAGTCCAAAATATAATCAGCTGGTCAACAATCTCTTAAAGGAAAAGTAATGCTTAAAATTTTCAAGTAAAAAATCTATTCTACCCTGCACACCATTTATTATTTTGAATGCTTTATTAGAAAATACCTGCTAAAGTTTGGTCGATAGCCCGACTCCTTCCTACAGAAGGAAGTCTAGGATCGATCAATTGATCATCGCATAGTGGATTCTGCCCTGCATCACCGTATCGCCCTATTTCACATGACCGGAAACCAAGTTTTAGCAGGTATTTTCTAATAAAGCATTCAAAATAATAAATGGTGTGCAGGATAGGGCAATTATTGGGCAGGGTAGAATAGATTTTTTACTTGAAAATTTTTAGTGTTACTTTTCCTTTAACAATAGCACGAATAACTATTGCTACAAAGTGGAAAACAGTAACAATACCAGCTATAGCAGAGGTCCACAAAAGACCTCTCAATAATATGTCCTTTGAAAGCTGTTTAGCTCACGCACAAAATAAAGTCAACAAATTCCTGGCAATTTGGCCACCCTACAAATTGTTAGCTAAACCCCCTGATTAAGAAGCCACCCGATGATCCCATACTGGGACTATCACTATCATTTATATCAGGGCTGTGGAGTCGGTAGATAAAATCTCCGACTCCTCAGTTTCTGATACTTCCGACTCCACGACTCTGACTCCTCTGTTTTTAATATGCTAATGTATTTTATACATCCAGGAAGGGGAAGGGGCACTTAAAACACAACTGAATAATAAACTAACTGAATAATACTATAACTGATAATAAACTGATAGACAATTTTATCTACAGTGGAGGAAATAATTATTTGACCCCTCACTGATTTTGTAAGTTTGTCCAATGACAAAGAAATGAAAAGTCTCAGAACAGTATCATTTCAATGGTAGGTTTATTTTAACAGTGGCAGATAGCACATCAAAAGGAAAATCGAAAAAATAACTTTAAATAAAAGATAGCAACTGATTTGCATTTCATTGAGTGAAATTAGTTTTTGAACCCCTACCAACCATTAAGAGTTCTGGCTCCCACAGAGCCAGACTAGACTCTTCTACTCAATTAGTCAACCTCATTAAGGACACCTGTCTTAACTAGACACCTGTCCACAGAATCAATCAATCAAGCAGACTTCAAACTCTCCAACATGGGAAAGACCAAAGAGCTGTCCAAGGATGTCAGAGACAAAATTGTAGACCTGCACAAGGCTGGAATGGGCTACAAAACCATTAGCAAGAAGCTGGGAGAGAAGGTGACAACTGTTGGTGCGATTGTTCGAAAATGGAAGGAGCACAAAATGACCATCAATCGACCTCGCTCTGGGGCTCCACGCAAGATCTCACCTCGTGGGGTGTCAATGATTCTGAGAAAGGTGAAAAAGCATCCTAGAACTACACGGGAGGAGTTAGTTAATGACCTCAAATTAGAAGGGACCACAGTCACCAAGAAAACCATTGGAAACACATTACACCGCAATGGATTAAAATCCTGCAGGGCTCGCAAGGTCCCCCTGCTCAAGAAGGCACATGTGCAGGCCCGTCTGAAGTTTGCCAATGAACACCTGAATGATTCTGTGAGTGACTGGGAGAAGGTGCTGTGGTCTGATGAGACCAAAATAGAGCTCTTTGGCATTAACTCAACTCGCTGTGTTTGGAGGAAGAAAAATGCTGCCTATGACCCCCAAAACACCGTCCCCACCGTCAAGCATGGGGGTGGAAACATTTTGCTTTGGGGGTGTTTTTCTGCTAAGGGCACAGGACAACTTATTCGCATTAACGGGAAAATGGACGGAGCCATGTATCGTGAAATCCTGAACGACAACCTCCTTCCCTCTGCCAGGAAACTGAAAATGGGTCGTGGATGGGTGTTCCAGCACGACAATGACCCAAAACATACAACAAAGGCAACAAAGGAGTGGCTCAAGAAGAAGCACATTAAGGTCATGGAGTGGCCTAGTCAGTCTCTGAACCTTAATCCAATAGAAAACCTATGGAGGGAGCTCAAGCTCAGAGTTGCACAGAGACAGCCTCGAAACCTTAGGGATTTAGAGATGATCTGCAAAGAGGAGTGGACCAACATTCCTCCTAAAATGTGCGCAAACTTGGTCATCAATTACAAGAAACGTTTGACCTCTGTGCTTGCAAACAAGGGTTTTTCCACTAAGTATCAAGTCTTTTTTTGTTAGAGGGTTCAAAAACTTATTTCACTCAATGAAATGCAAATCAGTTGCTATCTTTTATTTAAAGTTATTTTTTCGATTTTCCTTTTGATGTGCTATCTGCCACTGTTAAAATAAACCTACCATTGAAATGATACTGTTCTGAGACTTTTCATTTCTTTGTCATTGGACAAACTTACAAAATCAGTGAGGGGTCAAATAATTATTTCCTCCATTGTATACTCCTACTCCTAATGATTTCCCTAGAATCCCATAGTCATGTTTAAAGTTTAAGCTAACATTACAGCTGAATTACAGCAGTTTTTCAAATGTTTTAAAGCTTCAGTCTTAAAGGAACAGTAACACCAAAAAATAAATAAAACTGGTGTGTTTGCTACAGTAAAACTACTATACTTTATATAATAGCTGCTGTGTAGCCACGGGGGCAGCCATTCAAGCTGGAAAAAAGGCACAGGTTACATAGCAGATAACAGAAAAGTTCTGTAGAATACAATAGTGTTTTATCTGTTATCTGCTATGTGCCTGTGCCTTTTCTCCTTTGAATGGCTGCCCCCATGGTTACACAGCAGCTTACTTATATAAACTATAGTAGGGTTTCTGTAGCAAACACCCCAGCAGTACCAGTGCAGGAATGGCTGCCCCCGGGGCTACACAGCAGGGTATTTATATAAACTATAGTAGGGTTTCTGTAGCAAACACCCCAGCTGTACCAGTGCAGGAATGGCTGCCCCCGGGGCTACACAGCAGGGTATTTATATAAACTATAGTAGGGTTTCTGTAGCAAACACCCCAGCTGTACCAGTGCAGGAATGGCTGCCCCCGGGGCTATACAGCAGGGTATTTATATAAACTATAGTAGGGTTTCTGTAGCAAACACCCCAGCTGTACCAGTGCAGGAATGGCTGCCCCCGGGGCTACACAGCGGGGTATTTATATAAACTATAGTAGGGTTTCTGTAGCAAACACCCCAGCTGTACCAGTGCAGGAATGGCTGCCCCCGGGGCTACACAGCGGGGTATTTATATAAACTATAGTAGGGTTTCTGTAGCAAACACCCCAGCTGTACCAGTGCAGGAATGGCTGCCCCCGGGGCTGCACAGCGGGGTATTTATATAAACTATAGTAGGGTTTCTGTAGAAAACACCCCAGCTGTACCAGTGCAGGAACGGCTGCCCCCGGGGCTGCACAGTGGGGTATTTTATATAAACTATAGTAGGGTTTCTGTAGCAAACACCCCCGCTGTACCGGTGCAGGAATGGCTGCCCCCATACTAGACAGCAGCTTATTTATATAAATTATAGTAGATTTTCTGAAGTAAACACACAGTGCAGGGCAGCAGCACATTATATTTTAATTACTTTTATACACTTTCATTTTTTGGTGTTACTGTTCCTTTAAACTATTGACTATCCATTCCCTTCACGTATACAAGTATTTCTAGTCCTGCAAATTTTTTTTACTTAATTAGTTATCAGTGAGAGTTAGGCTAGGTTCCCAGTGGGCATTGGGTTCCCTGTAACAGAGGAACACGACGCAGTGGAGCTGCCGCATTTTAACTGTGCGTTACATCCCATTTAGTGAAGCATACAGTCAATGAAAAGCATGCTTCATGGTCGCTCAACGTGTTTGTTTATGCACTGCGTGCATTGGGCTTTATTCTTAGCAGAGAAGTAATTAATTATGACTGTTTGTGAATTGGGACATTTAAACTTGCTTTATTTATTTTTTCATTTAAATTTAGTCGGAGTCGGTTCATTTTTTTCCGACTCCAGGTACCCAAAATTGCCTCCGACTCCACAGCCCTTATTTATATGGACATCATAATGACAAAAAGAAAAAACACGGTCAGACCAACCACCTCGAGATTTGGACAGTACCCCATAAAAAGTTCTCACCCCTAATAGGTTATACCATCTCTCAAACTGTTATCCTTATCAGAATAGCATCATTAACGGAATTTACCAAACTATAAGTAGAAACATAATGATTATTACTGCTTGTTTAATTTTCCCCTCCCCCTTTTTTTCTCTCTTGCCCCCTTCTTCTTTCTATAGTTTTTCTTTTCATGTTTATTTTTATTTGAACATAGGGGAATCGATAATATAGCTACTCATGTACCTATTATGTAGGTTTACTACGCATCTTTCTGTCTAAAAATAACCCCATTCAATTGTACTTCATATGCATTGTTTGCATGATCCTCTTTGTTTCCTTTTTTACCAAAAAAAAACAAAACGATCTGGAGGAATACTGACACCTGTTTTAGACCCAGGAAAGAAAAGTAAACACACACTTTTTTCAATACAAATAAGTAAATCTTAAAATTGATGAGTGTACATTGCAAAAGTGCTTAGAACTGCACTCTCATCAATTTTACAATTTTTAGTCTTTTTCCAGACTATTTCCTTGACTACATCATGGTGGGAAACTGACCAGCAAATCTTAGGGGGAAAAAAATGAATGTACATTGCAAAAGTGCTTAGAACTGCACTTTAATTTTTTCCCACTAAGATATTAAGGGGAATGTGTTCTGTTTATATGAATTAATTTTGTTACATTAGCGCGTCCTGCTGGTCAGTTTCCCACCATGATGTAGTCAAGGAAATAGTCTGGAAAAAGAAAGAGGACTGGGCTAATGTTCTTTTGGTTAGGAGAAACATGAGAAAAGTTAACTGAGGCTTTTACTGTTTCTCCTAAGCAGAAGAACATCAGACCTGCCCCCTTTCCAGCAGGTGCGGCTGTTGTAACAAAATTTGTCTAGACTAGCACTCATATTACTTTTACATATTTTAACATTTTACTTATCCTTTAAAACTGTGAAAAGTATATTTAACATTTTTTACATTTTTTTTTTATTTTTTTTTGAGTTTCATCAAGCCAACAAAGCATATGACAATGTGGAGATGATAATTTTTACTATATAATTATATAATGCAAAGTATAGCATTAAACTGTAGATTTTAAAAAGAAAAGAAAACATTTCATAATACCATCAAACAAAACTGTTGATATATTGTCCATACTGCTGTCTAACAAGCTTTCTTAAAACAAATAATACATACTTGACATATAGATCAGGGTTAAATGTTAAGAAAAGATGGGGGTATTGCCTGTGGTAACAATGTATTAATTGCCACTTGTGAGGCCCCTTTAAAACTAAAATCTAGATTTTAGTGAATTTTAATTACTCATTTATGATATTACAAATAAGGCTCTTTATATTGCATTTAGGGTTTGTAGCCCTGCCCTCAAAGACTCTGTTCTGCCATGAGTGTGAATTAGTCAAAGGTAGATGTTATTACAAGAGACCTGTCTTATTAGTGGTTTTCTACTTTATGCCACTCCCTTTTGGTGATCTTTGTAGAATGCAAGTGCAGGATACAAACCTATGTCCAGATGTAATGAATAACCACCATATTCATAAGTAGTGATTAAGTGGGAGTGAATTAGGAATAAGATTAGCTTGATGGAGTAAGCATGGTGCAGTGCAAATTGCTGTCTTTTAGAGGTTGGGTGCATTATCTGGAAAATAATGTTTCCTTTACATGTTGGATTTGGTTGCTATTGCATGTACATTCTGTCTTTCTCTAGTGCCTACTGGATGAACTGTCTGCAGCAAAAGCTAAATCTGACCATCTAGCAAGCAAAGTTGAAATGACAGACAAGGCTGTGCTAAACCTGAAGCAGTTGGTTGACAGGTAAGTCTGATGTGCTTTGTACAATGTATAGGATTTCTTAAGTTTTTTAGCTATGCAGTATTATTGATGTTATTGATCTGTATAAGAATGCCAGCCCTCCCAAAGAACACCACTTTTAACTGTAAAGTTAAGGATATGTTCTATGTAAGCCAAATCTTAATGGAAAGAATTACTTCTTAAAGTGATACTGACACCAAAAAATTTTTATTAAAAATATGAACCTACTTCCAAACCTACCTATAGGTCATGTTGACTGTTTTTTTTCCCTAAAAGTCCTGTTTCTCCACATAAATCTTACTGAAGATCCTGAACCCGACTGTCTGGCAACCCGGCTGTAGCTTCTCAATCTGTCAAAAGGACTACGTCATAAACTGGGAGGATTCAGCTTGCCGTTTGCTTCAAAGAGCTCTCCCTCGCATAGCATTGCATGGCGTTGTGAACTAGATAGCAGGCAGGCTTGATCTTTCTGTTGCCTGCCTACTTCAAAGGGCTGTGCCCCCTCTCTGCTCTTCCCACGAAGAATTAAATAGCAGGCCAGCTTAAGCTCTCCAGTGTCTGTCTGCTTCTAAGGGCTCTCCTTTCCCCCTCCCCATTACACATAGACAATGGAGCTGAGCTTGTCACACACCAGCTGAAAGCAGAAGGGGAGTTGCAGGTTTGTGATTGGGCATATTTATTCACTTGGGAGGCATTTCAATTAAAACCCAGAAGAGGGGAACAAACATGGCTGCTCCGTGGGTCTGTAATTCGTGCTACCATAATTATGAAGTGAAAAAACTTTGCAGATTAAGTTTATAAGGAATTTAAAGCTGATACAAATTAAAACACAACAGCAGGTGTAAAAAAAATTTTTTTAATTGGCTGTCCGTATCACTTTAAGATGCAATTGTATAATTATCCAAAAACTTGATGTCTGCTAGGATGGTTTTGTATGCAGTTTCATTTTCCAAATTTCATACCCTGGGTAGCATATGACTATGGAACCAAATAATACACACAGTCGGTGTGATATGTTTCTATTGACACAAAGTCAATGAAATATAAATACTTTACAGAGGAACTTTATTACTGTTGCCAGTTTATTCTGTTAAGCTGGGGGTGACCCAGTCTTTTACATTACATATCTCTGTCAGTGTGCTGGTTGCTCTATAAGAGTGTATAAACAGATTTAAGAGCAACCTTATGAAAGTAAGGGAGATAATATAGATTATGAAACCTCTTTTAATGTAGAGGTTTACGTAGTCGAGATCCTCTGGTATTTGCCTTAGGGTTATATTACACCAGCTATCCTGATAGCCCTGGATTGGACATAATATCATATACCACTGAACCCAGTAGACCAAGTGGGGCTTTATTTAGGCAACTGATATCCACAGACACGGCAAGTGGATACTAAGCACAGAAAACCGATATGCTCTAGAGAAAGCATTTTTATGTTTGTGAGAAACTGGTATGTCTTAAATTAAAATAATTTAATTACAGGTATAGCACCCATTATCCAGAATGCTTGGGACCAAGGGTATTCCGGATAAGGGGGCTTTCCGTAATTTGGATCTCCATACCTTAAGTCTACTAAAAAAAATCAATAAAACTTAATAGGATGGTTTTGCATCCAAAAAGGATTAATTATATCTTAGTTGGGAGCAATTTAAAGGTACTGTTTTATTACTACAGAGAAAAAGAAAATAAGTTTAAAAAATTCATTTGATTAAAATAGAGTCTATTCGGAGCTTTCTGGATAACAGGTTTCCGGATAACGGATCCCATACCTGTACTATAATAAAATGGTTTGTTATTGGTGGTACTGTACTCCTGCACTGTTAGAGTAACTCTGCCTGAATTTTACTATAGTTAGAAAACTAGCAGTTAGTTACTAGAGCTTTTTATGTTTTTGTTTCTTAATGTGACTGTTCGCACCCTCCTCTTAATAATATTAAGTAATTAAGTAATTTTGGGCACCCCAGGCTTGTGCTCCTGTTTGCTAAAAGTTGCGCTGGCCCAAGGTTTTACTGTAGGAGCTTCACTGCGCCATCTTCTTCTCTTTCCAATCCTCTCTGAAGCCTAGTCCAGATACAAAGTCGCAGTAGAGTGAAAAGCAGAACTTCTTCTGTTTCTTGGATTCCTTGCTGTAGCCCCTGGCTAGGTGTGCAGTAAAGTAGAAGATTGCAATGTGGTTCTCTTACAGTAGTACCCCAGACCAGTTCAGTTATGAGTACAGAGGAGTACCGGCCCTGCTAGTCCTTTAAATTCAATCCAGCATCTTGGTGCTTGGGTCTACAAACTGTAACACAATTGTTCATATATGCCCTGTGTGATACAAAACTATGCAATATGATTTAATCATGAACTGATTGTTGGTAAATATTTTTAATTCATGAATGTATATATTTAAAGTAGATGAATTTTGATACATTTTAAAATCAGAATTTGTGCCTGTCTTGTTGAGTGTGTGTTTTTACATATATGATAAAGCTAGGAAGGCTGCATGAATCGGTGTGTATTGGTAAGTAGCAAACTAATAAATACAAGAATGCTATGTTAACAACACTCTAGATAGTATTTAAATACTAGATAGATAGTAGCAGCAGAATACAATTGCAGCCCTGAACACAACGTGTCTATTAGGTAGTTGCTAAACCCCTAGTTGTCGATCCCATCCTTTATGTCCCCAAATTGCATTTCACATATTCCATTGTCCTGATTCTATTTCTAATTCAGGCATTTTATTGGATGACTTCAGTTACACCAGCAGGACATCTCCTTGAGATATATATATGTAACTGTCTCTAGGCTGCAATGGTATCTTCCAGCCTTTGCCCAGGCTGAGATATGTAACTGTCTCTAGGCTGCAATGGTATCTTCCAGCCTTTGCCCAGGCTGAGAAATGTAATTGTCTCTGCGCTGCAATGGTATCTTCCAGCCTTTGTCCAGGCTGAGATTTGTAACTGTCTCTAGGCTGCAATGGTATCTTCCAGCCTTTGCCCAGGCTGAGATATATAACTGTCTCTGTGCTGCAATGGTATCTTCCAGCCTTTGCCCAGGCTGAGATATGTAACTCTCGTTGCGCTGCAATGGCATCTTCCAGCTTTTGCCCAGGCTGAGATATGTAACTCTCGTTGCGCTGCAATGGCATCTTCCAGCTTTTGCCCAGGCTGAGATATGTAACTCTCGTTGCGCTGCAATGGCATCTTCCAGCCTTTGCCCAGGCTGAGATATGTAACTCTCGTTGCCCTGCAATGGCATCTTCCAGCCTTTGCCCAGGCTGAGATATGTAACTGTCTCTAGGCTGCAATGGTATCTTCCAGCCTTTGCCCAGGCTGAGATACACACACACACACACACACACACTGTTTAATAAATATTGTCCTGATTCTTGAATAAAGTCTCAAGAACCCATGTCCAACTCCCTCAAATTAACATTGTTTATTGACCAGTCAAAATATGACATCTCAACCAAATGGTCAGTCTTTAGGTTCATAGAATGTGGTGAAATAGTAGGTCCTGTGGAGTTTTCAGCAGGGAGGCCACAGATGCCAGACCCGTTGAAGCACAAGTATAAAAGTGGCAGAGGAGTAGATATAACCTATCCACATGGCTTACTATCATTGTTACTACCTGTACAGGTATAGGATCCGTTATCCGGAAACCCATTATCCAGAAAGCTCAGAATTACGGAAAGGCCATATCCCATAGACTCCGTTTTAAACAAATGATTCTAATTTTTTTTAATTATTTCCTTTTTCTCTGTAATAATAATGTCTTGTACTTGATCCAAACTAAGATATACAGTGAAGGAAATAATTATTTGACCCCTCACTGATTTTGTAAGTTTGTCCAATGACAAAGAAATGAAAAGTCTCAGAACAGTATCATTTCAATGGTAGGTTTATTTTAACAGTGGCAGATAGCACATCAAAAGGAAAATCGAAAAAATAACTTTAAATAAAAGATAGCAACTGATTTGCATTTCATTGAGTGAAATTAGTTTTTGAACCCCTACCAACCATTAAGAGTTCTGGCTCCCACAGAGCCAGACTAGACTCTTCTACTCAATTAGTCAACCTCATTAAGGACACCTGTCTTAACTAGACACCTGTCCACAGAATCAATCAATCAAGCAGACTTCAAACTCTCCAACATGGGAAAGACCAAAGAGCTGTCCAAGGATGTCAGAGACAAAATTGTAGACCTGCACAAGGCTGGAATGGGCTACAAAACCATTAGCAAGAAGCTGGGAGAGAAGGTGACAACTGTTGGTGCGATTGTTCGAAAATGGAAGGAGCACAAAATGACCATCAATCGACCTCGCTCTGGGGCTCCACGCAAGATCTCACCTCGTGGGGTGTCAATGATTCTGAGAAAGGTGAAAAAGCATCCTAGAACTACACGGGAGGAGTTAGTTAATGACCTCAAATTAGAAGGGACCACAGTTTTTGAACCCTCTAACAAAAAAAGACTTGATACTTAGTGGAAAAACCCTTGTTTGCAAGCACAGAGGTCAAACGTTTCTTGTAATTGATGACCAAGTTTGCGCACATTTTAGGAGGAATGTTGGTCCACTCCTCTTTGCAGATCATCTCTAAATCCCTAAGGTTTCGAGGCTGTCTCTGTGCAACTCTGAGCTTGAGCTCCCTCCATAGGTTTTCTATTGGATTAAGGTTCAGAGACTGACTAGGCCACTCCATGACCTTAATGTGCTTCTTCTTGAGCCACTCCTTTGTTGCCTTTGCTGTATGTTTTGGGTCATTGTCGTGCTGGAACACCCATCCACGACCCATTTTCAGTTTCTTGGCAGAGGGAAGGAGGTTGTCGTTCAGGATTTCACGATACATGGCTCCGTCCATTTTCCCGTTAATGCGAATAAGTTGTCCTGTGCCCTTAGCAGAAAAACACCCCCAAAGCAAAATGTTTCCACCCCCATGCTTGACGGTGGGGACGGTGTTTTGGGGGTCATAGGCAGCATTTTTCTTCCTCCAAACACAGCGAGTTGAGTTAATGCCAAATAGCTCTATTTTGGTCTCATCAGACCACAGCACCTTATCCCAGTCACTCACAGAATCATTCAGGTGTTCATTGGCAAACTTCAGACGGGCCTGCACATGTGCCTTCTTGAGCAGGGGGACCTTGCGAGCCCTGCAGGATTTTAATCCATTGCGGTGTAATGTGTTTCCAATGGTTTTCTTGGTGACTGTGGTCCCTTCTAATTTGAGGTCATTAACTAACTCCTCCCGTGTAGTTCTAGGATGCTTTTTCACCTTTCTCAGAATCATTGACACCCCACGAGGTGAGATCTTGCGTGGAGCCCCAGAGCGAGGTCGATTGATGGTCATTTTGTGCTCCTTCCATTTTCGAACAATCGAACAGTTGTCACCTTCTCTCCCAGCTTCTTGCTAATGGTTTTGTAGCCCATTCCAGCCTTGTGCAGGTCTACAATTTTGTCTCTGACATCCTTGGACAGCTCTTTGGTCTTTCCCATGTTGGAGAGTTTGAAGTCTGCTTGATTGATTGATTCTGTGGACAGGTGTCTAGTTAAGACAGGTGTCCTTAATGAGGTTGACTAATTGAGTAGAAGTGTCTAACCACTCTGTGGGAGCCAGAACTCTTAATGGTTGGTAGGGGTTCAAAAACTAATTTCACTCAATGAAATGCAAATCAGTTGCTATCGTTTATTTAAAGTTATTTTTTCGATTTTCCTTTTGATGTGCTATCTGCCACTGTTAAAATAAACCTACCATTGAAATGATACTGTTCTGAGACTTTTCATTTCTTTGTCATTGGACAAACTTACAATATCAGTGAGGGGTCAAATAATTATTTCCTCCACTGTAACTAATCCTTATTGGATGGAAAACAATCCTATTTGGTTTGTTTAATGTTTAACACTTTAAGTGCCACAGGACGTAGATTCTACATCCTGCTACACTTCCGGGTTTGGGAAAAGCCGCTTCTCTGCTCCCCGCTCGTTCCCCAGCCCCTAGGCAACAAGCACAAGGGGTGAATGAGTGGCCCCTGTGGAGTATTCGCCCAGGGGCCCCATATGAAATGCCTGCAATTCACGTGGCTTTCCCTGCAGTGCCTCTCCCTTCTCCAGCTACCCCCTCTGGCCCCCCCTCTTCCTGCACCACCTACTCACAGATCGTTCAGTGCAGCTGCCTCTCCTGTGTCTCTCCTGTGTCTCTACAGATTCTTCTGCCCAGGTAACTGCCAAATACACACACAAACACACAATCACACACTTATTACACAAATTTACACTTACACACACAAACATACATTTTTGGGGGGGGGGTTGGTGGGTTTCACACATTCACAGCACTTACACTTACTTGCGCACACACACATGCACACAAAACACATTTTACCTAGTGTACACACTCACTTACACACTTATGTAATTTTCAATTTTTTTTTTTTTTTATCGCATCGTTTTTATTTTTGCCTGAACAAAAAGGTTTTATTGCCATTGCGGATAGCGTATTCGTTAACCGCACTGCGCAATACCTTTTGTGTATTATTTTGGTGTTTCTACTACATTTTCTGTGATTTTGGTGCATTTTTGGGTATTTTATTGCATTTTTCGCCATTTTATTGCATTTTCAGTTATGCATAGTTGTTGTTCGCTTGACTTTGTCTGTAAAACTTATTTACCCAAGCCAGAATACTCAAACTGTTATTCTGACTGCTGATATTATTAGGCCAAAAAAAAATTATTTTAGTGAATTTTTATTTTTATCAATATTATTTCACATTGTTCTTTGTTATTTGTCTTTGCACATGGACATTTTGTCTGCTGTATTTCAATTTGGCATCCTCTGTACCCCACATAGTTTGGTAAATCTATGCATATGGGGCATCAAACTGTTCAGTAGACCCCTGGCGTTCATATTTAGAAAGTTTTATGTTGATACATTACAAAATGTGGGGGTACATAATGAGGTAAAATGCAAGCTTTGTGACGATTTTCAGAAATGACATAAAAAACGTTCTGTTTAGCATAGCTTTGTAGTTTGGTAGTTTGCAGTAGAAAGTTGTGTTTACCTATTTTTGTTTTGTCAGAATGTGTACTTTCGGAAAATATATGGTTTTCTAGGGTCTCCGTACTGTTAGGGGGTCTTATGGCACATAATGCAGCGTATACACTTTGTATGCACTAACTTCCTTTTGGGGTCTCTAAATGCCAGATACATGGTGATCCTATGCACAATGGGCATCAAACTGTTCAGTGGACCCTTGGCTTTCATATTTAGGATGTATTTTCTTGGTACCTAATGTTATGTGGGAGATAAGGTGCTTGAAATTGGAAGGTTTGATGCGATTTTCAGGTATTTCATCAAAACCGGCAATTTTGGCAAAGTATTGCGACTCTGTAGTTTGGAGTAGAAAGACATGGGTACCAATTTTGAATTCAGCCGAATGTGTACTTTCCAAAAATATATGGTTTTGGGGGGTCAATGTATTTTTTTGTGTTTTTACCCCACAGAAAATGCAGTAAACATGTTGAATTTTCAGTAGCTAAAGAGATTTCTGGGGCAATTTCTATGCACTAACTCCCTTATGGGGTCTCTAAATGCCAGATACATTGGTGGTTCTATGCACAATGTGTGTTTTCTTGGTACCTAATGTTATGTGGGAGATAAGGTGCTTAAAAGTGGAAGATTTGAGGTGATTTTTTTAGAATTTTCATAATTTTTTATACAAACTGCTAAATTCAGGAAAGCATTGCCGTTTGGTACTTAGGAGTTGGAAGACATAGTTACCCATTTCGGATTCGTCAGAATGTGTACTTTTCAAAAATATATGGTTTCCTGGGGTAAACCTAATGTTCCAGGATTTTTGGCTTTGGAATATAAAGTATGCCGTATTCTGCTTAATGCTTTGGAAATTTGGTAATTTACTGCTGGGAGTTTTTGATCTATAGAAGTCAGAAACTGAATAAAACTAAACAAATCAGGTATTGGCATGTTTGGGAGACATGAGGCTTTCCAAATCAGTTGAATTTTTTTTTTTGTCCATAAAATATGTTTCTGGTATAAATGCCTATATCATGAAAAATAGCGTGTTTTGTTTTTTTTTGTTTTGTTTTTTTTTTTGTATTTCAAGCTCTAAATCTTGTTCCAGAAGTGGAAATACACAGAAAAACAATATATAGTTTGCCTACCTAAACTTAACCCTTCCCCCAGTAAAAGCCCCTAAATTGAGAGAGCACAGAATGTTTACAAAACGTCTGGCACTGAGGGGAACCGAAATGTCAAATTCTGCTGGCACTTAAAGGGTTAAATGATTTTTCGGTAAACATAAAGCATGGAGATCCAAACTACGAAAAAGATCCTTTATCTGGAAGACCCCAGGTCCAGAGCATTCTGATCCCATACCTGTAATATAAATATGTAGGTTTAGTGTTGTTTTGTATTTATTGTGTGTGTTTGTCATTACTGTAGATGTATGTCCATAGCTTTTGTTAAATAAATGTGTATATTGATTGATCTATTTTCTTAATGAATCCTCATAACAAAAATACATATTTATGTATAAAAGAACAAATATACATATTTACATAAATATAATCTTGGACAACACGCTCTAATAAAAGCAGGGTGCTAGCAGTTATGCCCCTGTATCTCCTGGGTTAATAGTTCTGCTAAAGGCTTTCTTTTTATGATATGCCTTCTCATAATTGCAAGTTTTATCATGGAATATCCAAGTTCTGTATTTTGTGTTGTGTGAATTTATATTAAATATGTTTAATTAGACATAAATATTAATGTGGTAAATCTATTTACACAAAATCGACAGATGAGAATCTTCAACTTTGAGTACATTTTGTTTTCTGCTCTTTATTCTTTATCAGCTTTGTACAAGCTCTGTCAGCACAAGAAATAACCTTGAAGGGTGCTCTCTCTCGATTGGTCACACTCGGTCAAAGGGTGTCATTTGCATCTAAGAGGGTGGATACAACGCAAGGTAGTGAGAAACATTTATTATAATTCTTATATTATTTGTTTTTCATCAAAACTATTATTTAAAAGTAGTACTTAATAAGGCATTCTGCCACTAGGTGGGCAGGGCATGCATTATTGTCCTGTGTTCCGCAGGCTTTAAGTGTTGAAACAGGCATATGGAAATAGAATGGGTCAGATTCTCTTTTGAACATTATTTTATGGTTTGTCACATGAAAAATGAGGCAGCTTAAGAAAAAAAAAATTCTCCATGTGATAAACAGTGAGAAGCTTTTCTTACTGAATTGCTTGTGGCTGTATGGGAAAATTCTGGAATTGAATTGGGAGATAAGCATTTCTCATCAAATTGATTCTGGCCCAGTGTATAATATCTTGCTGCTGCTTTAATTCAGTAAGAGAGATTTTAATAGAGATCTCATTCAGCAATTTGATATTCAAATAACTCCAAATTACAAGGATATCTCCTATTGTTTCCATTATAAGCAAATATTTTTCTGTAATTAAAAGCAGTACTTAAATCCTAACTAAGCTGCATAAATCCATATTGATGGTAAAACAACCCTATTGAATAAATGAACATAGTTTTGTTTCATTAAAGAAAAGATAAAAATGTGATGCCTTAATTCTATTTTATCTCGTAATTGTTTAAATTTGTTCATCCTACTAAGTAGGTTTATGTCTATTCATTTTTTCTTAGCTTGTTCATAAATACTTTTAATTTATACAAAAATCTCATTTCATTTGTGTTTAAGGTTTAGTAGCACAGAGATTTGCTCTGCTAAGACTTGCAAAGGATAAAGGAACCAGACAGCCATCCACACATTGTGAAATGTGAGTGATCATGATACAAGCAGCAATGCAATACCATCAGAGATTAAGTGAATTCTCATGTCTGAAAACATGCAGATAGGTGTTTTCCCACTTGTTTAATCTGTCCAGAGTGCATATCCTTGATGGTCAGCTGAACAAGTCCTAATGATTAAATGGGGAAATATAAGTTAATTCTTAAAGACTAAACTTGGTACCTGTGCCCAACACATTCTTTAGCCATAGGTATAGTATTAGTAGTTTATGTATAATGCATTCATCTCCAATTCAAAGAATAGTGTTTCAGCTCTGTCAACATGGATATGGAGAGTAAGAGTAATGTGCTCTAATAGATAGATGTTCTGTTTTGCTGCAAATTATAATATGTTGTATGTGGATTAAAAGTTCTCTAGATTTTACAGGGAAATATGTTCAAATGGTAGATTTTAGTTTTCTAAGTAAAATTTGCACTTTGAAACAGTTGCACTCCAGAGAAGAGGGCCTTGTGCTTTCCAGCACAAGGTCTGCATGTAACATAATGCACAGTAAGCAGAGGGGTATGTAAAGCAAACTAAGTAAAGGTGATGATATAATAAATTTGTCATACAACAAGACTAATTGAACATGCTTTTTGTTCAGTAGCCAACCATCTTATGAAGATCTTGAGGCTGAGGTGAAGCTCTTAAACGAGGAGAGAGATCGTCTTAGCGCAGAATTGAAACGCAGTGCACACTTGATAGAGAGCCGAGTGGCTGAAACTAGAGAAAGATGTATGTATAAAAGTAATTTATGTATCATCCATTTTCAAGTGGATTTAAGAAGCATGGAAGTTCACTGTCTGGTGCATGCACTTTATATGTACTACATGTACATTCTTAATTACATCCATAGCCTACAGCAGTGGTCCCCAACCTTTTTTGCACCAAGGACCGGTTTCAAACAAGGACCGGCGGGGGTGGACGTGCATTTCAGGCGCATAATAGAGCACAATAAACTAGTCAGTGCGTAGTATATTATTACACATATAATGTAAATGTAATTATTTTATTTTATGCACTTTATATTATTATTACATTGTAATATATAAGTTGCTCATTTTCATGTCTGTAGTAATGCGGGGTGCACCTGGCGCAGGGCAAATATCTAGTTGCCTAGCTAGCCCTAGCAGAGAATGCAGATTATTTGCCTAGCTAGCCCTAGCAGAGCGTGCAAACAGTTAAGCTGATGGGAGGATGTAAAGATGTCGCAGTGGGACACTATCTCCCAGTATGATGCATATGAAGTAGGCCACTTCTGATGCTGTTGCATATCACAATGTATGGTGTGTCACTGTGTCATCTGTTGAGCATTTAATGCATCATGCGCATTGTTACTGTGCGCAATATGTGATCCATGTCATTATTCATGCAACGCGTTCATTCGTGTCACTATGCGCGCAACACGTACATTGGTGTTATTATGCGCGCAACGCGTACATTTACGCCATTGTGGCCAAGCCAGATCAGATCTGATCTGGAATCAGAAGGGGCCCGGTGCAAAACCGCCCATGGCCCAGCGGTTGGAGACCCCTGGCCTACAGGACAAAATAAACAAGTGGCTTCTCCCTATTTAAGGTTAAAACCTAATGAAGGATCTGTATGACTATGCCACCTTGCAGAGGACTGTCTACATTTTCCAAGGTGGTGATGTTCAAGGTGTTATGATTTTGTCTCTGCTTTTGGCCAATCGGGAAGTGGTCTATCCTTCCTACACGTGAAATGAGTGACCTGAGATTAGTCAGTCCACTGCTCATCCCAGGGCTCAGGTGACAGGATAACAATAACCTAAGGTACATTAACTGCCAACTCGTGTTTGCAAAAGAAATTGGCATGAATGTTAGCCTTTATCAAACATCAGCTGCTGTTCATAAGTCACTATATCATTATACTGGCAACCAATTGACATTGAATTACACAAAAAGACATACTGTGCTGACCAAGGTAGACGTGCCCCAGTGGGCTCTGACAAAGGGTAATAAGCAGGCACTCACAGAATTTCATGTAGTCAAGAATAATGTAAATATAAATCTGATTATAACTGTCAGAACCCTTATTACTTTTTTTTTTTTTTTTTCATGTTTAAAACATCATTTTGGATTGGGTTTACTCACTGAAATGAACTTTTAATTCTCCATTTTAGCTTGTCTGAGTTTTTGGGGTTATTTTGCATGCTTTATTGATCACTTTGTACCTAATTAAAATTTTAGCTGTCTCAGCTAAAATAAAACCCTAAAAATGCACGTTTTTCTTACCAGCCTCAACACTAACACTTCTATCAAACTATAATAGTACTTTCTTGCTTACAAGGGAAATATACTGACAGGTTTATTTGTAAATCATCATTTTAAAGACTGTTCGTTTGCATTCCATGTTTAACCATTTAAGAAGCCTTTACCAGTTAATATTACAAAAAAAAAATTAATGTATTAATTTATAATGTGATACTAGCTTATACAGTTGTCTCTTTAACATAATCTCAAAGGAGAACATGTTATGATCACTGTTCCCTAAATACTCATTGACTTAAATGCTAGAGATGGATTTGATATTAGTTATTACCAGATCCAAAAGAATATCTTTTCTAGTAGGTTCCTGATCTAGTGTGGTGGTTTTAGTATGAAAGTGGCACTGCTTTCTGTTCACTTGCAGTGGAAGCTGAAATAGCAGAATATCAGCAGACTGCATCTTTTTTGCGCCACTCTCTTGATGAGAATGAGAAGAGCAGAAGTGAACTTAAAGAACAGTTGGGAGTCACTGAGAGGGAATTGCAAGAATCTTGTGAGAACACAGCAGAATTAAGGGAGCAACTGCTGGGAACAAAAGCAGAGTATGAAAAAGGTACCATGTCAAAGGCTCGATGCCTTCTAAGGCTTTGTTGTTACCTTGTTTATTAAATAACATTGTCCACCCAAACCGTTTTTTTTTTTTTTTTTGTTTTTTTTTGCATGATTGAAAATGTAATAAGCATATTTGCATTATGTGTTAATTAAAAATCGCTGGTTTAAAAGTTATTTCTATTTACAATTGAAAGCAGAATAACATAAATTTGGCAAATACAGTGTTTGGGTTGAGGAAGCATTTAGTGCAGTTTGAGTGATTAAATTGAGTCAGTGTCATAAATGGCTCTTTCTGAAAAACTCTTCTAGTGCTTCCACTTTACAGCATTGGATCATGTACATGTCCTTATGTACAGAGATCTATAATATGAATGGCAGGTGTCTTTTTGAAAGTGATAAACATTTGCTAGTGAATATTAATTGGATTACCAAAGTATGTGACCAAAAAAATGAAACTAGCAAATATGACATTTCATGCCTGATACTTCATTTACTGCAAACACAACACGCTTTTTGCGTTTTATGCATTGTTAAAGCTTCTTACAGTAAGGTGAACCCAGAAAACTATACATTTGGTTTTTTTAAGCACACATTCTGACAAATAGGTGAAAATACCTTACATATGTTACAGTATGACATTACAGTTGGCAAATAAGTACCCTTGTTTAGCTGTTTATTTGGAGCTCTAATGTATTAACATAGTTTAATATATTAATATTAACATAGTTTAACTGCATAACTGGGTACAGCTGCTTCACTACAGAATGATTCAACTATAACCCAGCTCCTAATAAGGTTAGCTGTTGAATGCTGTCTTGTGATTTGTTTATGTAAGCAAGTGTTCTTTTTCACATGGACACTCATAGTTTAAACTCGTACTTTGTAGTACATGTATAGGATCTGTCATCCGGAAACCTGTTTTCCAGAAAGCTCCGAATTACATAAGGGCCATCTGCCATAGACTATTATAAGTAAATAATTTTAATTTTTTTAAAATGATTTCCTTTTTCTCGGTAATAATAAAACAGTACCTCGTACTTGATCCCAACTAATACATACTTAATGAATATAGGAGGCAGAACAATCCTATTGAGTTTATTTAATGTTTTTATTATTTTAAGCAGACTAAAGGTATGAAGATCTAAATTACCGAAAGATTCCTTATCCAGAAAACCCTAACCCCCTGAGCATTCTGGATAATAGATCCCATACCTGTATTGCATGTTTTTATTAGAATTGCAGAGGAAAGTGAATGAATTAGCAGATCATCACGTACAACAGTTGGCACAGATGGAGAAGCACTTGAATGAAGCAAGAAGAGAACACACTAAAGCCGGTAAATACATTTTATACAAGGTCATTTTTTTGTTCTTCTTTCTATAACATTGTTTAAAGCATTTACACTGATACACACTAAGCACACATTAATTTTAGCTGCCTCTCTGAAAACCAAGAAGTGTATTATTAAGCATTTGTCAAGGCTTAATTGCACCACCTTTCTACCATAACCCCCTTTAGTTGTTCTGCCTTTAAAGGTCATCAGCATTTAACTCATCATATTATTCCACTTCTACATGTTTATAGTCTTTTCAGTCTTGCATTTCACTTGTCTCATCATTTGACCTTATAGCATAGAAATTGAAAGAAAAACTCCTTAACAATGGTCACTGATGCTGTCTTTAACATACATATTATCATCCTTGTTAAAAATTGGATAAAAATTCCATGTTTCAGTTGCTTAAATTGTATAATGTATTGTTGAGACAAGCAGCTGCCCTGTGGCATTGTTAAGCAAGCTGAATATACATATCTATCTTATATTCCAACTTTTAAATTCCTCCAAGTGGTTGCTCTCCGGCAGTCAGAACGTCAAATGCAGCGTGAGAAAACGAGAAACCAGGAGACATTGCGTTCATTGGAGGATGCTTCTCGAACCCGTGAGGAACAATTAAGTCAGCAGTTACGGGAAGCAGAGAGGGACAAGAACCTGATGATTGTAGGTGTCTTTGTTTTTGCTACAGTTTTAGATACCATGTCTTCTGATGAAAAAAGAATGAAATGCATGCTATACTTTATGAAGTAAACTAATCAAAAAATATGTATTTTTGTTTTTTTTTGTAAATATGTCACTATTTCAGTGTGTGATTATATTAAAACTTTTTTTTAAATAGTTTTGTTTCTCCCCATTGAGTATTAAGACTATGGTGCACAGGAAGATTAGTAGCAGATCCTTTTAGCTGTCTAACAGTATGGAGAAAAGAGTCTTGTATACTCTCATAAAGCTATGAAACCTATTTATAGTAATCTGCTAACTAATAACACAGCGTGGCACACCAGGCAATTTCTGTATGGAAAATGGCCAAAACACCCATAGCGTCTGCCATTGACTTTAATAGCAGCTGCCTGTACAGATGGTGATTTCTCCAGCTTATTTGGCCTAATGGCATGGCATATAATCCTTACAAACTGTTAGCACTGATGTATGATTGCCAGGCTGAGGGCATATATCCTTTTTAAATTTTAAAAGGACGGCAGCTTAGTTCTACTTGTACCATACAAAACAAATGGGAGTATGAAAAGAACATCCTGAGAGAGAGTGAGTGAGTGTGTGTGTGTGTGTATGTATGTGTATATGTATGTATGTATGTGTATATGTATATATATATATATATATATATATCTAAGGTACATCTAACTATCTGTCTTTTAGAGACATTACAGAACACTCTGATGCACTTTTGCAAATGTTTTTTTGGGGGGGTGGGGTTTGGGAGTCACCTTGCATGAAGAGCTGGTTTGAATGAACTGAAAATCTGTTAGAGTAATAAAAAAATATTATTAATTGTGTTCAGAGAAATGTTCCTTTCTCCTCCAGGCCACACTGAGGCAAGAGGGATTATTAAATACATATCAGAAAAATAGAACAGCTGCTGCCCAGATTTTGAGGACAGAGGTGGAGAAAGCACATAACCAGAATGTGAAACATGCCTCTTTACCTGGCTCCACTTATTGCACTACTGGTAAGTGATGCTTTTGCTGTAAAAATCCACTCTGATTCTGAAAATGGTTTATTTGTATAAAGCAGGGTTTTACATTTCAGCAGTTTTATGCAATATATTTTTATAATACGGTATACAGTTTGGTCATTTCCCTATGGGATCAAACTGTAAATTATATCCTTATTAACGGTGCTTAGTGATGTCATCAGTTATAAAAGGAGCTTAGTGATGTAATTTCTGTCACATGACTCGCCAAAACTTGTATATTATAATAAAGTACCCCCTGTTATAAAATATGTGGATATTACAAGTTACCTCGGAACTGCATGACCTGTAGTCATGGAACTCCTCTGAGACTTATAATAGCCTTATATTTTACAATAGGGGGTATTTACTATATTCACTGTATAAAGACCTGCAATGTTCAGGGGTATAGTTTTCCTTTAACTACCTTGAAACATAGACATGCCAACAATTAAGCTACATTTAGCACTTAAAGGAGAAGGAAAGGTAAAAACTAAGTACCGTATATACTCGAGTATAAGCCGATCCGAATATAAGCCGAGGTACCTAATTTTACCTAAGAAAACTGGAAAAACTTAATGACTCGAGTATAAGCCTAGGGTGGGAAATGCAGCAGCTTCTAAGTTTCAATAATCAAAATAAATTCCAATAAAATTAGGATCTATCAATCTTACTGAACAAATACATACAGGGAATGAGTATGCGAGATGCCAGGCTCTCCCCTACTGCCTTCCACAGGCTTAACAGCATGATAAACTGGAGAAGGAATCACTCATTAATACCTGCGTTGCTATTGAACCACCCCTTCCCGATTCCCACAAAATGCACAAGGTTGCTGGGGGCTGATGGAAATTCCCTCTCCCCACTCCCCATTAGACACATAGAAAGACGCCATAGAGCAAATTCAGGCATCGCTGTCCTTAAACACAGACCCAACGCAGACCTCTTTGTCTATTCCTGCTGCTTCCCAACCTCAGGTGTTCCAGACTGGGTCCAACAAACTTCTGCACAGTGGTATCAACGTTAATGCTGCTCCATTCCAATCAATGCAGACTGTTTTCAATATGAATGCACCTGTCCCTCCTGTGAATGAGCCAGAAACACTGGAACAGAACCAGTACCAGGCCAGTTACAACCAGACCTTCCCTGGCCAACCTCATCAAGTGGAACAAAGAGAACTTCAACCAGAGCAGCTATAAACGATTGTAAACACTTACCATGGCAACATCAGACCAGTGCCATCAAACGTCCTCGGGGCACCAGCAGCCCGCACAGCAAAACACTGGGCTTTAGAGGAGGATATGATGGTTACCGTACTGCTTTGTCCAACACTTCAAACAGCGGTTACCCCCAGGCACAGTTTAATGCTCATCGTGACTACAGCAACAACTATCAGCGGGACGGATACCAACAAAACTTCAAGCGCGGTGCTGAACAGGGAAGTCCGCGGGTCGCATTCTGCTTGCCGCAATTTCCTGACTCCTTGCTCGGCCCCCGGCGTGACGTCACACCTCGAGGGGCGACCTGCGGACTTCCCTGTCCAGCACCGCGCTTGAAGTTTTTTTGGTATCCGTCCCGCTGATAGTTGTTGCTGTAGTCACGATGAGCATTAAACTGTGCCTGGGGGTAACCGCTGTTTGAAGTGTTGGACAAAGCAGTATGGTAGCCATCATATCCTCCTCTAAAGCTCTCTTCTGCTCGCCAAAACTTGCTGACTCCTTGCTCGGCCCCCGGCGTGACGTCACACCTTGAGCGGCAACCCGAGGACTTCCCTGTCCAGCACTGCGCTTAAATTCCGTCCCGTTGATAGTTGTTGCTGTAGTCACGTGGAGCATTAAACTGTGCCTGGGGTCAAGGAATCAGGTAACAGAGGGTGCAAGCAGCTGTAGGGACTCGAGTATAAGCCGAGGGTTAATTTTTCAGCACATTTTGGGTGCTGAAAAACTCGGCTTATACTCGAGTATATACGGTAAGCTTTATCAGAAAGGTCTATGTAAATACAGCCATAAGCACTTACAGTAATTCTGCACTGAGTCTTCTATCAAAAGAAACACAGGATTTCTTGTCTCTTTTTTTGTAAACATGATGTTCCGGTGTCTGACTTCCTCTCTCAGAAACAGCCTTAATTCCCGGGGCCAGAGTCTGCGCAGTTCTCCCCTCTCTCCTGCTCCCCCTTCCCTTAGGAATGTGTGATCTCAGCTATAACGGCTAGAGACTGCAGGAAGGAAGCTACATAAAATGGCAGCTGCTATCTTAAGCAAACGGAGAAAGCTTCTAAAGCTGTTTGCTCAGGTATGTTAATGGTTTCTGCAGAATAAATATATTGTTCTAGGTGGCACTAATGTGGCAAATCTACTGGCAGTAAAATGCCAAAATGACTTTCCTTCTCCTTTAAGATCGTTCAGCAAAATTAATAATTACATTTATCAAAATAGAATTTGAGTTTCTTAAAATCAGAAAGGAATACTGCATTAGCAATTCAACTTGAATAGCCAGCTCCCATGCTATTGTACTGCCAGACAACCAAAAAATAAAGAATCACAAGAATGAAGAGCTACTAGTAGCAGCTACTTGTTGATAATTGTCTCTACATGTGTTTTAGCAGAGGCAATTCTCAGTATTGTCTAAGGCAGGGGATTTTCTGAAGTTTAGTAGCCATGAAAAAGTAGCTGCTACTAGTAGCTCTGTGTGTCTTTACCCATTAAGATTTGCTTGTTTGGTGAGGTCTTCAAATGAGCAGATCTTCTCTGGATATGTCCACCTAAGGTGGGCAATATTGGGCTAATTCAGTTGGCCCTAGGGTTATTATAGTAACGGGCATAAGGGCCATCAGACCAAGGACTGTATCAGCGAGCCAATGCAGTCCCCAATCCGACGGGGAAAATCAAACCTGGGGGGCCCTATACATAGGCAGATAAGCTGCCGACTCAGTCTAAAGGACTCTAATCAGCAGCTTAAATCTGCCTTTGTATGGCCACCTTTAGTTTAATCTTGACAACAATTCATGCTGAATTCATTATAGTTATTTGATCAGTGTCCCTCTGTATATAAAGCTCACTGTACTGAATCTGTGAGCATTCTTGTTGTTCTACCTGCCCTCCAAATTGTCTAGGGCATTAAAGGTATAAATGAACCAACTGCTCCGATTTTTTTTCCCCTCCCCCTAACAGCAAAAATGTGTGTGTAAAGAATTTCATCCAGTTTCCCACCGTTAACCCACATAGAGTTACACAGGTCTGTAGTCTTTGGTGCAGCCTTATGTAGCTCCTGTGTGATGATCCAATACCATATATACTCGAGTATAAGCCAATCCGAATATAAGCCGAGGTACCTAATTTTACCTAAGAAAACTGGAAAAACTTATTGACTTGAGTATAAGCCTAGGCATCAATTTCTTTTAACACACCTGCACAAAACGCTATCATCATCAAGGAAGATAGAGAAAACATTGCAGATGAAAAAATAATATTAATAAAATAGATAAATAAATTGGGCGTTTTCTCAACCTGTGTATTTCAGCCATCTGAGAAGCATCCAGATACCACCCTTGAGTTTGGCAAAACAACATACAGTATATCCAGTCTCTCAAACACTCAAAATTACCGGCCATAAGAAAGCTGGCTTGTGTTAAGCCACCTTAGTTTGTGCAACATTATTGTATTTAATTAGCCCTGGTAATGCAAAGACTTTAGCACAGTGACAGAAGTACTGTATAAAAAGACAGGACAGGCCAGTATAAAGGTCACACAGCAATAGGAAATAATGTACACATTGGCGTATGGATCATACATTTCTAGGCTCTGGTGCAGTTGGTAAACTACAGATCTCGCATTAAATGGTCGCTGGGGAACACTGGGAGTTGTAGTACATATCGGCCATAGCTTTAGGAAAGCCTGCCCCAGTAGCTCATTGCAAGAGTGAATACAGTAGGTGAATAATTTACATCCATGCAGTAGAGGGAAGGAAGGGAGGCGATGCAGGCTCTCTGGGAGATGGCTGCTAAGAATCCAGCGACAAATCCGTGGCTAGAACTTCTAGTAATAGGTTATTAAGTCGATGTACTTTGGTCGCCTGTGGTCCCCCTTTTAATATTGCAGCTCCCCCATTGCGCTTGCTGGTAGTATCTGCCACTGCAGGGGAACGAGCCAAAACGCTGTGCATTTGCACTGGCGCACCGCCCTGCCCTTACCTGGCGTAAGTACCTGACAGGGGCTGAGTGTGTGTGCGATGGATGCGATTGCGCCTGATGGCTAGAAAGGTAGTGGATCACCGAAATAGAGAGAGACGGATGTGGTGGGGTGGTTTTGCTTCCTCCGCAGTAATAAACAAACATCCGGGGGGGGTAGGGGTGGTGTTGCGAGCGCACAAACATACTTCCACGGGGCTCGCAAGCGCGAACATATGTCCAGGGGTGGGCGGTGAGAGAACGTAACTACCATATATACTCTAGTATAAGCCGAGGGTGCCTTTTTGAGCACTTATTAGTGCTGAAAAACTCAGCTTATACTCGCATAAATACAGTATATGATGTGATGTGACCCTGGGCTTCTTCAAGACTGTGTTGATCAAATACAGCATCTGAAATGCCTATTCAAAGTGACCACATCTGACTTGTAGGATGTGTTGTTAATGAGACACACATAGCTCTAATGTCAAGGCAGTTACGTAAAAGAAAATACTTAGTGTGTGTTTCCATTCTAACTATATGTTCTACATGTAGATGGACCAACAAATCTAAACAGCCAGCCAGGAGGGTGATGCTCAGAATCAGTATGAATGTGCATTACAGTAGCTTGAAATTACTACATTTGCGAAACTGGGAGCTGTGTATCTGGACACCGCTTTCCACTTTTTGCAGCTAGGTCCTAGATCTGTGTCAGGCACCAATTACCTAACCTAATATTGAGGCTATTTAAAATGCTGCTCATCTCCTTGAAATTTTCCTTCTAGAATCAATTTCATCAATGGTAGCCAATCTTCAGAGCCTTGGATCTACTCTACTGGATGATGACGATGACCAAGAAGAAGAAGATGGATAATATGATGGACATTCTCAACCCTCAATATAGCACCTGTGCCTGAATTTAATATCACTAAGATTTAAATAAGCACACAATAACTACGGGATAGTTGCACTCTGAGAGCACTGCTCATGCACTGCATAAAGAATAGATAGACCATTACTACCCATTCTCTGCTCGGTAGCAATTGCACAGAAATCCCCATGTGTGATAGGCCTAACACTGTTCTACCTGAATGGCTGTATTTTTAAACAATAGAAACAAGTCCAAGTCCCAGTTGGGTAGCAGAAAGGTCTACCTCTCCCCAAAATGTTGTGCTGTATAATATATATACATTTTGATAAATAACTCCCTGATGCAGCTTTGTTTCTGTATTTATGCCAGCAGATAAACACACTAATATATATCAGCACTATTACTTCAAAGAAAATGTTCTCAAGTATTACATGGAATAAACATTTTGATAATGCAAATTGTAGCTTACTATTATATGTTATTGGTGATACCTGTGAGAGAAAAAAAACTGTCAGGACTAATATTTTGTACTTTAATGCGTCTTGTTGCTAGGACTGCACCAAATCTTTCTGGAAGGAATCGGGCGCTTCCTGAATTTTAATCCAACCCCTAACTTGTATATGCAGATTAGGGCAGGGAAGGGTTAATAGGAAATGCACATAACAAAAAGTTTGATTTACCTATTTGATTATGACTTCAAGGGTTCAATTTGGTTCGGCCTGGCACTTGGCTTCTGCCGAATCTCGAACCAAATCCAGAATTCTGTGCATCCCTGGTTGTTGCTAAAATCTCAAACACAGGCACAATTATACCATATTTGTTGGGATTCCTATATGTAGTATTAGGTCTGTTAGAAGTCCCTTTTGTATAGGAATCTAGCAGAATTGTTACTCAACTGTGAGTGCACAGGGATTACTGCTTCCTAGTAAAATCAGTTCTTACAGATTAACTGGCAAGGCAAAGGGCACCTAAGTGTTTGGATGGAATGTATAAAGGATTTGATGTATTCCTTCACACAACAATGCAAGTTAACTGATCTCTGCTAAAAGCAAATATTAATGCTTAATGCAGAAAAAAAACTAAGCATGTCATCTCAGGGGCTTGACTGGTTCTGACTTGGGGGGGGCATTTGAATGTGCTCACTAAAAACCAAAGTACCAGTTGAAAACAGAAAATTTATCTTTAAAGGTTTCAAGAAGTGGCTTTTTTTTCCTGGTAAAGTGCTATCTGAGACAACCTTGTGGAAGGAATAGCACTGCCGGTCATGTTTTACACCTGCTTTAGTGTAAATCTATGCTCCTGTGGATGTAAAGCCATATGGGACTCAAATATCAGTAAACCCTAACTGTACAGAAAAACCATATAGTTTTGGAAAGTACACATTCTGACAAATCCAACAAGGGTAAAGAGTCCTTTCTACACCAAAGTACCAATCTGCAAAGCTTTCCTAAAGTTAGTGGTTTTTATGACATTTCAGAAAATCGCCTAAAAATGTTGCAGTTTGCCACATTTATCTCACACAATTTCTTGCGTACAAAGGCAAATCATCCCAAATAGGAACACCAGAGGTCTACTGAACAGTTTGATGTCCAATATGCATAGATATACCAAAGTCTGCGGTATGTACTGACCCCAAAATGAAAATAGCGCATATGGATTTCTCGCCTGCCAACTCAGCTTTTGCACACAGAGCCCCCTAACTATACAGAGACCCCCCAGAAAACCATATAGTTTTGGGTAAAAGTTATAGTTTTAGGTAAAGTTATTTTTCTACATCAAAGTACCACATGGCAAAGCTATGCTAAATATTAATCAGGAACACTAATACAGGGATAAAAATGCAATAAAACCACAAAAATTTGTGTTAATCGATGAAACAACAAAATAAGTCACACAACAGCGTAATTAGTGGTTAGAATATCTGATCCAACGCTGCCAAAATAACATTTTTAGGGAAAAAAAACTAAACACAGGAAAAAAAAAATTGTGTATACATGTGTACATGTCTAAAATTTGTGTGACCGTGTGTATATAAATGTGCTAAAGTGTGCAAAATGGGGAAAAAAAAAAAAACACCTGTGCTAAATTGTGTGTAAATGTGTGTGTATTAGGCAAATAAAGAGCACTTACCATTAAGAAGGTCTTAGGGCTCTGGCACACGGGGAGATTAGTCGCCCGCGACAAATCTCCCTGTTCGTGGACGACTAATCTCCCCAAATTGCCATCCCACCGGTGACAATGTAAGTCGCCGGTGGGATGGCACACACTGCGCAGGCGATTTCGGCAAATCGCCGAAGTTGCCTCGCGAAATCGCGCCGCCAAGTGTGGCGACTTACATTGTCGCCAGTGGGATGGAAACTGATGGCAACTCAGGGAGATTAGTCGCGGGCGACTAATCTCCCCGTGTGCCAGAGCCCTTAGGGATTGCAGGCAGGCAGTCCTCTCTGTAGTCTTCGCAGCACAGGAAGTGCATGGGGGCGACACAGGACAAGCAGCAGACGCGATTGCATCGCTGGACCGACTTGCCAGCCCCCTTGGCTCGTTGCCGAGGGGGTTGGGGGCACAGCTGACTCTCATTAGTACCAATAACGTAGGTACTATGTTGTTGGCACATAACTGCTTTTTTTTTTTTTTTTTAAAACATGTTGTTGGTAGGGAAAGGGTTAATAGGCTGCAGCACCAGAATAAACACAATTTCTAGGCAATTACATCTTTGTCCAACCCCTGGCATTTCACCACAGGGGTAAGGAGGAGATCTTGTTTTTACCAGTTGCTTACAACAAACATTTCAGACTCCTGTGTTATTTCCGTTCCTCACTGTTTTCTTCTGCAGTTCTGGTATGAAAGAATCAAGAGGTAAAATAAAGGCCATCGCTTAATTCCATCTCTACCTTAATGCATTTCTGGAAGAGGCATCTTTCACCAAGTAAAAGTAGAACTATTTCACTTTCCTGTTGTAATTGGCCATGGAATGCCTGTGACTTCAACTGCCGCACTACATTGAGCTCTTTGAGATTTGATGACCAAGTACATATACCTGTACAAGAATACCTACATGACATGCAACATGTGAAATATGAATGGCTGTTTATTTCACTGAAGCATGTCATGGCTGACATGGGACAGATTATGGTTACTTTGTCCACTGTATTTATTTATTTTTTTTAACATACAATACTTAAATCCTTCTTTGTCATCTGCCTCTGAGTTGCATGTTAAATACCTGAGGGCATAGTGCCCACTTTAATGTGCTTTACATTGAACTCAAAAGGAGGTGGCAGAGGGCAATCCCTACATCTAAGTATCTTATAAGAATTAAATTCATATTTGGGGTACATGGCTGTATACACAATGCACAGTTTTATAGCATCCACCAAACATGCATACTTAATAAATGCTTTGAAAAACATGGTGTCCTATATTAAAGCCATTTCCAAGCTGTAGCTACTGGGGCTTAAACCACTAGTGAATTGTCAGCACTGCCAAACACCCCCAAAGTAACGTGTCACAGAGAAAACATTTCCTGGTTCTTTAATATGTACAGGTTTACAATAAATGAGCCAGAGCAATCCTAAAAGCCACAGTGGGTATAAAAGGCATAGTATATACAATCAGTAAGCGGTGTGTAAGACAATATTCTGAACTGAATAAAGTACAGTCACAATAAAGAGTGAAGATCTCAGCGCCTCCGTTTGGCAGGGGTAGGCAAAGCTTCCTCAGGTCCAGTACTTAGCAGATAAGCATGTGGATTTATTTCCTGACGCAGGATCCCAGTTAATATAAATTCCGCAGAAGTAACAGGGATAGTGGAGGGAGCAGATTTGCAGCGAGTGGCATCTTCCTTACATGATACAATGATGCATTTGTCCTAAATATGAAAGGGGGACACAAAAAATACCATCAGTATTTGTGGTCCAAATGTCTCTGAGCAAGGGCTATTATTGGACCAGCCCATGGGCTAGCTATATGATAACTTACCTTGTATACTTTGGGCATTTTAGGAAGGAAAGTTGCCCCACTGCACTGTATAATATCTTTCATGTGTTCAGGCTCAGGTTTCACATTCGGGGTGACATGAATTTCATAGCCCTACAGATACAGAGCAGCAAACATTCTGTATAATAAATGCAGTTACAAAGTTAATTAGATATATTCCTTCCCCTACACAGGATCTGAACCAATCTCTCACCACAAGCTGCAGCTCTATGCCTGTACAGATACAGACACAAAAGCTAACGGACACCCTTGATCATAATGAGGACACAGGAATATTACTTTCGGGTATACTTCAGTGGAGTACCTACAGGTTTTATAACCATACCTATGATCCCAACTGATAAAATAGTAAACTTTCACACAGGAAAAAGTATGAAGTGGCCATTTCAGCCAAATTCCCTGATTTTACTTCAGTTTCCAATATGTTATGGGAATGCTTTAATATCAAAAGGGAGATTGAATGCAATAGAACCTGTTAAAGTCTGCTAAAAAAAAAAACAAAAACCTGAATTGGATGGTAGTTCATTCTTCAGCAGGACAATGATCTCAAATACAAGGCCAGAGTAAGCAACTGCTTAGCCAAAGCTCTGCAACTACCTCAAAACTGAGGAGGACTGCACCATAAGCAAATCTAATCTGCCTGGAAAACGGCTAAAATCACTTGGTGTGCAAACCTGGTTTAAAGGAAAGCTTCAAAAACTGGGGGATGCCAAATGGTATGTACCCCTAGGTGCACATCTATCGGTGAGATTTTGTGTATGTGTATATCTGCTAGTGTGGTGGGATATGTTAAAATCCAGCATTAAAACAGCTGATAGTGAGTCCAATGAGATAACCGGGCAAGGGTCTGAATGCTTTTGTACAGTACTCTATAGATTTGTATATATGTACATTTGATTATAAAGAGCCAAGTCTTATATTATGTAAAACATGATATTACAGTCTCAAAAAAGACTGTTTAAGGTTTCTGAACAAAGTACTTTGATAATGGTCTCTGAAGAGACCAAAAGTAGAAACTCACCTCAAACAGCAGTTTCTTTTTGGCTTTTTGCAATGATTCTGACAAATCGAAGTTGAAGCTTTTCTCCTGTTCTTTATCGTTCACCAGAAATTGAGCAGGGGACAAAAAACATCTGCTCTTTTTGCACTGTGTGGGATTATAGAAACAGAAACTTAGCACTGGAATCAGGTAGTCGTAATTTACACTTATCTGGCTCGCCAGCCTCTTTAATCATTGCCTCATTGTTTCAGTCTGCAGTAGACATGTGAGCAGCCATTTTATCCCAGTAAGAAGAAAAAAAAAGTGCTCATTTTGTTTGGCCCATGTTGCTGTAGTTATAATAACCTGGCAATTACTAGGTCGGTAGGTTTGTACACTTAATATAAAAGTTACCAACTAAGAGTAATTTGCTCATTTGAAACCAACTCAACTCAAAGCATATTTGGCTCATCTGCAAAAACAATGAAGGACAAGAGTAAAGAGTGTCAAGCCTAGTCACAAATCTATGATAGAACAGGTTATGGGAGGCTTTGGAGGTGCAGTGAGGGTACTGAAGTAGAAAATGATTCACCTTGTCAAGCCAGTCTAGTGTCACAATAGGGATGCCCTTGGCAAGAGCACAGAGAAATTTGACGGTACGTCTGATACGGTCAGTTACAAGATGAGTGCAGTCAAATATGGATTCTGCAACTTCCCCTCCTAGATTACGAATGGTCTCCTCACCTGCAGGGTCGACCACACCTGTAAATAGAACCTGGCATGCAAAGGGCAAGTTAGGATAAGGAAGGGTTAAAGAGAAGCGCACAGTGAAAAAAAATTCACTTTCACGTTTATGTGACAAAAATTTACATGATTTTAAGGATTCAGATGAGGTTTGCCCAGAGGCATCCGAATCCTTCAAAAAAAGGGAATCCTGGATTTAGTGCATCCCCACATTTAAGAAGGAGCAGTTCCTTGCATAGCCCATATTCTTTCTTTTTTAAAAACAAAACTGATAAGAATGTGCAGATAAGCAGGACAATTAGACTCGCCTTGGAGTCAAAGGGATGAAAGCATGAAGGATGTAAGGAATACAAGTTAACTTAACACAAGAGAAGGGATTTGCAGTGGAAATAAGAACAAACTGGTGAGCAAAAAACAATCAGAACTTGCCTTTGCTGCAATGCTCCGTTGGGACATGTAGGGGCTTGTGGTCAAGCTGCGAGCAGCACGTCTTGGTGTCCGGCCTTCTGTCGGGCTTTCAAAGGATGTGCTTGGCCTTAAACGGGAGTTCCCCGAGGGTGATGGAAAAGGAACGGCCGAGTCCTGAAAAATGGAAAAATATAAGCTGTGAGAATCCAAAGACTTGCTGGGATATCTACACCAATTCTTTACCTCTCCTACAGCCAGTGGTGAAAAGTATTAAGAAAGCAGTACCCACATGAAAGCCAGGGGAACAGGAGGCTCTTTAGGTGGGATCACGGATGACCTGCGATTTGTACAGTATGGAACACATGGAAGATGTGGTGAATTTTATCAGGAGCCAAATAACCTGCCTGTATGTTTTTTGGATTGTGGGAGGAATCTGGAGTATTCAGAGGACCCGATGAGCACATGCAAACTCTTTGTAGATAGAGCACAGGCTAGATTCAAAACCAACACTGCAAGGCAGCAAACCTAACCAACTGAACCCCCATGAGAGATTTAAGAATAACCCCAATAAAGGAATACTTAATGCCAGCAGTGACACAAAACTGCAAAGCTGAGCTGAAACAATGCACACCAATTTAAAATGATACCGACACCAAAAACTACTCTTCAAAATATTAATGTGCATTAAAAGTTACCTGTAGGTTGTGCAGACACAGTTTTTCACTATTATGGCTGCTTTTGTAAGTAATTGTTACTTGAAGTTCCTAAACCTGACTGTTTTTCCATCCTGACTGCCCCTTCTGAACCAGTCAGTTATAACTTCTAATGCTAAAGGACTACTGCTGCACAAATATGGCAGCCTCCTCATTGAGGAACATGGGGATCTGATAGGTAATGTAAAAGCATGGGCGAATACTTTTAAGGCAAAATTATAAATAGCATGCATAGAGAGTATTATAATAGATGTAAAAAGGGTTTAATTTCTGGTTTCAGAATCTCTTTAAGCCTTGCTTCATATTTGCATGGAGGGTTGGGGAAAGGGCAGAAGAAGAGACACCTATGAGCCTTCTCCCGCTGAATACAGATATCACTGCATTTATGGGGGTACCTGAAATGGAGTGCAGACACCTGCAGCAATTAAGACAGTGTGGAAAGTGCAAAGTAATGACAGGTTGCACCCTGCCTAACACATTGTAAAAAAAGGGATTTTGTAAAACTTACCGTAAAATCCTTTTCTCTCTGAGGTCTGTGGGACACAGGGACCATGCTATACCCCACGGCACTGTGTCCCACAGACATAACAGAGAAAAAGGGATTTTGTAAAACTTACCATAAAATCCTTTTCTCTCTGAGGTCTGTGGGACACAGGGACCATGCTATACCCCATGACCCTGTGTCCCACAGACATAACAGAGAAATAGCCATTTAGTCATAGCCCTAGCTTTGCTGAAAATTTTATCTGCCTATTTGTTTCTTTTTAAGAGACTATGATTGTTCCCCAATTAATTGGTAACTGAATACACATTTTATATTGCAAAATGAACAAATTATCAGCATAGGTGTAGGAATGCTTGCTTGTTCATTTCTGTTTGTATTCTGTAGGAAGAAGCACATAAAGCACATACTGCTATCTAAATCCTTAGCAATGAAACTAAGGGTGGCCATATACGGGTAGATTTCAGCTGCCGATTTTGGTCCTTTGGCCCTGTGTGGGCACCCCCGACGGGGCTACCCGACCGATATCTGGTCTAAAATTGTCCAGATCTTAATCTGTTGGATCGGGGACCGCATCGGCTCGTTGATGTAGTCCCCAATCCAACGGCTCCTATGCCCGCCTTTAGGTGGGCATATTGGCAGAAGATCTGCTTGCTTGGCAACCTCGCCAAACAAGCTAATCTTCCTGTGTATGGCCACCTTAACTCCCAACAACATGTAATCATGATAGCATGCTACTGAGGCCCTGGAAAAGTTGAGCAGCTGTGCCTAGACATTAGTAGTGTGGGGTGTATTTTAACTAATTTAAGTTATTTCACCAGCGTCTGCAGTCCGTTTTTCAAATTGCCATAGAAACTGAAGCTTAACTGCATTACACTAATATTTGGTATTTAAATAAACACCTAACATTTCCAAAGGAAAAAAAATCTGAATAATTGGAAAAACCCACATCTTTTTACATGCTGTTATTATGGAGCAGAGCCCCTGAGACATTACTATACAATGATTTAGAGATTATCAGTTTTATAATTAGGCCCAGATACATGTTATGGTTAGATTATATTATGATCCTTTTAATGCATTGATAAAATGTATGTTTTACATACAAACATAACTTGTCATGCTGAGCCTTTCTCTGCATAGGAAATGTGGGCAACATCTCCCATAAGTCTCCAGCAGGAAAAACAAGATATGTATGTTTAATAATTACCCACATTTTTTCACTTTTGCAAATAAAAGAAACATGGAAAAAGGTGTCTGGTTCTGAAAAATACTCTTTTCTAATAAATTTAAGCTTGTATGAGATTTAAAAAAAGAAAGTTCTCATGTCAGACACCATTAGTATTGGTAACTGCATGCTTTTCAAAGGATTAATTCCCATTTGGAGGATGAATCACTAGAACTGTATTCCCCTTTTCCAATAATCTATTGGTTTACTGGTATTACATAAACACAAATACATTGGATACCACTTCAGTAAGTATCTATAAAACTTATATAAAAAATCTCCTATAGCCACTGACCTTTCCAAAACTGTTGCCGTCAGTATTTTCATCCTCCAGCTTTGGTTGCCGTGCTTGGCCCCTTCTACCCACTGTTTTCTCCTGCTCAAACTCTTCATTCACTTTTTTTCTCTTGACCTCATCTCCTCCAGTTTTTGGCTGTTGCCCTCTCTTCCTTACTGGAGCCAGAGTGGTAGACTTGAGTAATTCCTCCTTGGTTGTTGTCCGCCTGCTTTTTCTCATTCCAGTTGGTGAAACGTCTTCGTGCGAGTCTATTGTCATGCTACCATCTAGCATTTCCCCTTCTACCTCTGTGGTTTTTTGAGTCCCTGTGACAACTTTTTTTTTCTTCCTTGTTCTTATATCTGAATTACCAGACTTGGAGTCGACTTCACACAGTGTTTTATTATCGTTTTGCACATCTCCATCTTTTGAATTGCTTTTCCTTTGAGTGGTCTGCATTTCATCTAGATTTTCATTCTTTGATACAAATACATTATGCTCAGTATCTCCCTCCTTAGGTTCATCTTTCAAATTCTTCCTTTTACTTCTAGGAACATTTTTTGTGGGTGGATCTTCTTGTTCAGGTTTACTGATAACTAGAACCTCACTGTCCATCAGATCTTCCTCTATGCAACTCTTCTTTCTTCTCCTTGATGTTCGTCCTACAGAGTCTTTCCTGATGGTTTCTACAAGGGTTTCTTCCTCATTGATAACAGGTTGTGGCAAATCCTTCTTTGTCTTCCTAGATTTTCTAGATTGATCTTGTCCTTCAGCCTCAGTATGTTCTTGTTCAGACTGTTCAATGGATGGTTCTACTTTCGACTTTTCATGGTCCTCCATGTTCAGTTTCTCTTTGCATTCCTTTCTTGTCCTCCTTGAGGTCCATTTTTCAGTGTTGTCTCTGTTGGTGCCCTCAAGTTTTTCTTCCTCGCCCCTTTTCAAATTCTTCTTTATATTACGAGATTTTCTGGACTGGTCTTGTTGCTCAGAATCTACAATATCTGTATCCTCTGGTATGCTTTCTACTGACTCTGATAGCCTGGAGTTCCTTCTTGTGACCCTCTGTTTACTGTCTGCTTCTTCTTTTGACTTTTCCCATTCTTCCATGTTCAGTTCCTCTGTGCATTTTTTCTTTGTCCTCCTTGATGTCCTTTTCGGAGTGTTCTCTCTAGTTTTGCCCTCACATTTTTCTGTCTCTTTTGATTCATCCACTTTTAAATTTTTCTTTATATTTGGTGATTTTCTGGACTGGTTTTGTCTTTTAGAATCTAAAATCTCTGTATTGTCTGGTTTGATTTCTACTATCTCCAGCTGCCTTGAATTCCTCCTTGTAATCCTCTGTTTATCATCTGCTTCCTCATTATTTTTCTCTGTAACATTTGGCCTGTTATTCCTTGTTGGTCGCTTTCCAGGAATGTTATCTACCACAAACTTGTTCTCCTCTTCCTTTACATTTCTCTTTGCACCCTTTCTTTTTACATTTATAGTTGTTCCATTAGCAGTTAAGAATTCATCATCTTTCTGATACTTCATGTGTTCATCAGAAGACATATCTACTTTTTTTTCCACTACTGACTCACTAAGGTCTAAACTGGAATGCCTGGTTATTTCTGGTAAATTTCTTGACCCAGTCTCCTGATCATTTCCATCCTTTGGTTTTCTAACTGATCTTCTTGAAGTAAATCTTTTCATATCCTCTTCTACCTGTTGCACGCTCACATTATAGCCTTCTACATTGTAATCTAAAGGCTCTTCGATATCTTGTTTTCCCTTTCTACCTGTTTTTAAACGTGCAAGGATAGAGCTAGTGTTTGGCTTATTGTTCTGCTCTTCTTTACATTCTTCTTCCATTTTTGCTTCAGGTAATGCTTTTTCCATGACCTGCATTTTAGCTGTTTTTTTGCCTTTTGTCTCCTCTGATGCTGGAGATGCAGTCTTTTTCCAGGTTCTCTTTTTACCCCTAGTAACGGAAGTTGTAACTTCTGCTGAATCCTTGCTATCTTCTCCTTCTGTTGATCTCCTCTTTCCTTTATTCTCTTCTCTGTCTTCTTCTGTCATTCTGGTGGCTGCTTGAGGCTGCTCTGCAACCTGCTCTGTTGCTTTCTCCAATGGAGGAACAGAATGCACAAGAACTTCACCTGGGTGCTTGCTCATAACCTGCAAACAGTGAAAACAATGTAAGATCATATTTGTATTTTTGGATTTATATTTAAAATGTAACCGTTAAATATAAAAATACTAATCAGGAGGTAAAACTCAATTTTCCATCACCTGAAGAACCCAAAATTATCCTAATGTTAAACACACTCCTCGTTTTGGTGGGAGGGGGGTTCATTAAACAGAGCAAAATCAGAAAATGCAAATAAAAAATTAATCACATTATACATCCTGTCCTGACAAGAAAAGTCAAAACAAATCAGCATTTCACCAAGACGCCACACACTGAACTTTATGTGTAATTTGGAGTGGTATCATCCCCCTCCCTTCCCCCCCCCCAGCAGCTGATCAGCAGAACAATGGGTAGCAAGATAGCAGCTCTCTGACAGGTGCACTGCAAAAAATGCTGCCAATGAAAATAGCACTCAATAGTAAGAAATCCAAGTCCGGCTTGGGACTTCTCCAGTTACATGGGAGTAGGTGAAACAATAGGTTACCTGAAAGCAGTTCTAATGTGTAGGGCTGTCATCCTTCTGATGACTGCCTACACACCAATATTACAGCTAAAAAAAATGTATTGGTTCAAGAATAAAATGTTAAATTATAGACTGAAATATCTGCAGCAGTGCAATATAAAAATACAAACTATGCCATAAAAATCATGACAGAATCCATTTAAACAACATTCATATAACATGCTCACTATCAATATTCACTTTAAGGTATATTTTCTACTTGCCTTCCAGGAAATGCAAGCAAACACTTCTAATGTATCTGTTTAGAGGAGGGACTACCTATATTTATTGAGGTAGAGTAGTAAATTAATGTTAACTCACATTGTTAGAAGGGTCTAACTGCTCAGATATCATGCTACTCTCACCTCTGCAAGGACCTGTAAAACAGCAAATTTATAGAATTGATTAGAAAACATGTTCTGGCTATGCCTACCTGTGACAATTTGACAAGTACTTACCTTGCTTTACTGATACTTTCTCTTCTGAAATGCTCACTGTATCACCTTCTTTAAGGGGCATACTAAATCCATGACATTGGGTTGCATCAGCCTCATTTAGACTGGAAGGCTGCATGGGTTCGCCATCAGATAATTGCATGCTTGGGTTACAGGGTAGAGAAGCAACACTAGCTACAGCTGGAACAACTGTATTTAAATACTGACTAGCACCATCCCCGGAGACAGACTCACTCATGCTACAAGGCTGTGTAGCCATGTCACCCACTGTCGGTAAACTTAAAACATATGGTTGGGTGGCATCCTCTTCGATGTCTTGGACACCTTCATCAAGCTGTTCCTCCCTGTTTGGAACACTTTCATTAGCCTGTTTGACCTTTTCTTCATTAATTCCATCAAGATATTTTTCTTGTTGAAAATTTGTTGTGCAAGTTAAATTTGGTGCCACCAAGTTACTTGAAGCTGTTTTATTCAAGTACTGAGACACTGGCTGGGTATCATCCTGAGATATTTCTTCTTGAGGCAGAGAGCAAGCTACATTGTTCTTTTCCTCAGCAATAGAACTTTTTTTGGCTGGCTCTTGGTCACTGTGTTCCTCTGGCTGCTTTATCTCACAGCAGAATGGCTGAGTCTCCGCAATGGCATTTTCATCTGGTTCTTCCTCTGATGAACTAACTGGGAGAATAAAGGTTTATTGTTATTCATTTTCTTACAGGCTTGTGGCATTGCACTTCATATAACAGTATATGCATATGTGGTGAGGCTAGATATACTTGTGGGGAAATCTAGGGAAAAAAAATCCTACATTTATAAGGCTATATAAGTCAAGTAAAGCAGAGGTATATGTTTATTTTAAAGAATTTGCTTTTATCATTCTTCCTGTTTTATAATTGGAAAGGTACTGCCTTATTAGTTATATCCAAGTGAATAGTTTTTTGTACTATATCTTACATATACTGAAATATATTTGCATAAATCATAATTTAATGTGTACTTACCAGTCACTGCTGAGATTTGCAAAACTCCAATAGGATCGGCTGGACCTGGGTATAAAGCAATTTATTGATTGATCAATACAGCTTGCACAGCAATAACACAAGGGTGTACTGCGACAGAACTCTAGCTTTATTTCATGGAACTATTTCTTAATAAAATCAGTTAAGAATTCTGTACCATTTCTGCCTGCCCTACCCTGCATTCTTTATGCTTCCTGTGTGTGCCATACTCTGCCTGCCCTACCCTGCCTGTGTGTGCCATACTCTGCCTGCCCTACCCTGCCTGTGTGTGCCATACTCTGCCTGCCCTACCCTGCCGGTGTGTGCCATACTCTGCCTGCCCTACCCTGCCTGTGTGTGCCATACTCTGCCTGCCCTACCCTGCCTGTGTGTGCCATACTCTGCCTGCCCTACCCTGCCTGTGTGTGCCATACTCTGCCTGCCCTACCCTGCCTGTGTGTCCCATACTCTGCCTGCCCTACAGTGCCTGTGTGCCATACTCCGTCTGCCCTATGCTGCCTGTGGGAGGTGAATCTGGCAGGGGTTTGTTCTGGGAGCTTGTTAGTATATGGATTTAAGGGTGTGTTGTAATATGACATAATATAATTCTTCACATGAATGAAAGGTGATATCCCTACAGTGTAGGTATGGTCTTAGAAGCTCTTGTGATAACATAGGTGTGGTTTGAAGTGGGTGCACTTTAAAAAAGGAGAGTGGTCAAAACTGGCTTCCATTATTGTTCCTTCATAATTAAGGCATTTTAATCAAATAATTCAGAATTTTAAAACAGATTTTCTTTTTCTCTGTAATAATAAAACAGTACCTTGTACTTGATCCCAACTAAGATATAATTAATCCTTATTGGATGCAAAACAATCCTATTGGGTTTAATTAATGTTTTATTGATTTTTTAGTAGACATAAGGTACGGAGATCCAAATTACAGAAAAACCCCTTATCCGGAATACCTTTGGTCCTGAGCATTGTGGGTAACGGGTGGCATACCTGTACAAGTTTTGTATGTTTAAAAGCAACAGTAAAGCATGAAGGAAGTAGCATTACTGTTTAGGTGGTGTTTACCACTTATTGGGAATCCCTTTGTGATGCAGCTGGATAATGATCCTAAGCATATTTCCAAGATCTGTCAGAACTATTTAAAGAACAAGGAAGATAAAGTAAAGCTGAAAGGGACGACTTAAGCCATGACCTTTCTATTCCATATCAGCTCAGTGGGGTTTACCAACCAACTACAGCAACTGTGCTAACTGTAATAAAACATATGAAACTCTGAGTGTTAAAAAATCCCACACATCTGAGTGGTAGTGTTTACCATTATTTGTTCAAGATGTACTGACAGGGGTCTTTTGTATAATTTGTAATATTAAAGGGCATGTCAACCCCAAAAATAGGTTTTTGCCTTATAAAAGAAAGCATAATTCTAAGCAACTTTCCAACATTAATTTATTAAAAATTGTCAGTGCTTTAAAAGTTATTGTAAATGTAATTGCTATTGAAAACAGCATTTGCTGAACTCCTAGTTGTTTCTTTTTAAACAATGTTGCAAAGGTCAGTCTCCTGCGGCAAGTCAAGTCTGTCAGTCTGCTGCTTGTGTTACATTGTTTCTAATTAAGCAAAACATTAAGCAACGGGTATGCAGAATATTAGTAATACTAATAAACTTATTTTTTACTTTACTGTCACTAAGAAAAAAACCTACGTTTAAATGGTTCCGGCTCAGCCCATGTGGAACTGAAGATAAATGCTTGTGTAGCTTCCTCAGCACAATCATCTTCATCTAAAATAGCAATAGAGATAGAGCACATTTCGTGAGAATACCTTCAGCTAATAGGAAACAATAACTAGACTAACAAAGGTACCTTGTATATCAGTCTCTTTTTCCTGGGGCTCTAGATAACACTGAGTAGCCATCATTTGATATTCTGCATCTGCAATACACATTGTGAGAGTGTGGCACAGTCATGATTAGAAGGTAATAGAGGTTTATTGTCCATTTATAGAAGATAAAAGCTCTTTATATATCTGAGATGCCGAACAACTTGGATTTGGACATACTATAAGGACACATTGAAATTTTGCTGGTATCCCAACCATAATCTGCATATTCAGATTTGGAGGAAAACCAAACATTCAATAAATTGTAATCACAAAAATCATCACATTCAGTTGTTCTGAACTTTAAACTCTAACCCACACATGTAATAAAAGGCACTAAGCTTTCCCAGCAGCAACCCATTTACTAACCCCCTAAGGGTTTACATTGGGCTGAATATTGAGGATTCGACTGAATTCCGAACCTAGTCCTGGATTTGGTGTATCCCTAATATTTGAGGGGGTTTACTAATTCTTTAAGGAATCAAATTACTGTTTGTGCAGAACACTGCTTCCCTTCATATCTCATATTCATAATGTGTAGTGTGGCCATATTTGTAAATTTATGACAAAACAAGTATTGTCAGTTTCCACACAATGGTTTAAAGGGGAATTAAGCATTTATATTTAATATATACACAGTTCAGCATGAGACACATAAATAAGATTTTGAATAAAAAAATGTGCCCTCTGTCAAAAACGGAAGATAAGTGTGGGTCCAAATAAACACTAAATTTAGAATCTTCAAACAAAATTCGTGCATATATATATATATATATATATATATATATACACACACACACAGGGACTTTGCAGAAAAATCACACCTTTAATGAGAAAAAAACAAGTCCAACGTTTCGAGCACAAAATGTGCTCTTCCTCAGGGACAACCAACAGTCTGTTGGTTTGTCCCTGAGGAAGAGCACAGTTTGTGCTCGAAAGTTGGACTTGTTTTTTTCTCATTTAAGGTGTGATTTTTCTGCAAAGTCCCTGTGTGTGCAGCTCACCGTCTGTGTGTATAATTATATATATATATATATATATTATATATATATATATATATATATATAGCTTTACTCACCTTCGCAGTCTATTCCATCAGTCTCCCCTTTTTCTGTATTTTCTGTGATTGAAGAGGTTACATTTTTCACATTACTTCCTGTGTCTGAGGTACAATCAGAATGTGCTATGGCTGTAAATTTCTTTTCTATGCCACCCACCACAGGAGGGCCACTGTCATTTTCCTCCAGATCTGTATCACTGTCCATGTGAAATGTTTCCTTCCTATCAACTTCTGTTTCATCAGCTTCATCCACATCTGTATTGCTGTCCAGATCAATTTCAATAGCCCTCTTTTCCTTTCTTTCTCCAGGTGAGGTTCTTAGTTTTTCAAGGATAACTGAGTGAACCTCTGTGACTTTTACCCTAGTACTAGCACTTGACATATCTAGTAAATTATCATCTTCCTCAATATCTGTATCACTGTCTAGGTGAAATTCAGATGTAGCCTCCTGTTCTTGTGTGACTCCACCTGTGTGGCATTCATTTCTATCTGCAGACACCACAATCTTCTCTATTCCAGCATCTGTGCAAGTTTCCTCCCCAGCAGTTGTATCGGTTACATTAGTATGAGCTGCTTCTGCCTTATCCTGCTTCTTCACAACACTTGGGGAAGATCCATCAGCAATGTCTTCAACATCTGTATCACTGTCAAGGGTGGATAGATAATTTTCTTGCCTTTTACCTTCTGTGTTTAGAGATGTACTACTGTAATCTTTCTTTGTACCTGCTGGGTTCCTCCTCTCTTCAACCTTTGACATAATCGAATCATCCGCATCAGTATCACTATCTTGGATCATTTTTGCTTTTTCAGTATTTTTCAACCTTTTATTTACAGAATTGGAGTCATTACCCTCAACATCCGTGTCACTGTCCAAATTAAACCCTTCCTCGACATTCTGTTGTATGGCAGGTTGCAAAATTTTAGGTTTATCTTCTTCAGTATCTGTATCACTGTCTGTGTTATTCCCAGAATTCTCCACTCGGGGTACATTTATTCCAGGGATTGAAGTATCGCTCTCCTCTACATCTGTGTCACTGTCCAAATGAAAAGCCCCTTCTCTGATCTGGTTGTCTATTTCCTTAGTATTGACGCAACCTTCTTCCCCATCTATATTTTTGTCTAGAATAATATCTGCAGATCCTGTGTTTACCAATTTTACTTTCAAAGTTCTGTTTTCCTCCTGATTACTATCCAAGATAATTTTAACACTCTCTTGCTGTTTGATGTCAACTTGCAGGGTTTCATAACAGTCATTTTCCTTTTTTTGGTTTTCCACTTTTAGACCGTCTATCAATGGATCATCTGTTACTCCTGTTCCACCTTCCTCAGCAATATTAGTGTTTACTATAGGAGTATTGTTCTCTTCCTTTGTCTCTCTATCATTTTTGTCAGCTGTATCAGGACTACACTTCGAGACTTTGGATTCAGTGTTTACTTGCTCATCTGCAAACATCTCTTGGTTGCTAATCAAAGTAGATTTTGTGATTTCACTGTGGTCTCCCACAACTTGTTCTTTGAAAGAAGGAGAAAGCACACAATCTTGGGAGGGGGTGTAGCTTGTGCCTGCCTTCATGGGAGTGTCATGAGTGTCTGTATCACTATCACAACGGAGGTTGAGTGAAGGGAAACGTGGTTCAGACACAGATGTGTCGTTCTCCTCATCACTGTCAAGATAAAATGGTAATTTTATGGTCAATACAACATATCATTGTTACTCAGGAATGGAAAAGAGTTTGTACGGTACTGTGTTTGTATCATGACTGGAGGTAGTGCTGGGTGGTATACCTTTTAATACCGGTATTTTTTATTTTTTTTAAATGATATAAATTTTGCAAATACCCCCATACCGGTGTGTCAGAACCTGGGAGTTGAAGCTAAGGAGCCGGAAGGCGGAAGTGCTTGGGGCCGGGACTTTGATGGAGCGCGGGAGAGGAATTTGATCGCCGGCAGCGCTTCACCCATTACCATAGCAACTGTCGGGCAGCCGCGGCCGGGGCACGGAGGCATGAAGCGTGTGCTTACATAAGCCGGGAATCGGCTGGCAGCTGTGTGAGGCAGTACTGCTGAGACCGGCGCAATGAATAGGAAGAAAGGGGACAAGGGCTTTGAGAGCCCCCGACATTACAAATTATAAGTATCCTTCTTTATGGCCCTCTTATTGTGCCTATCAGTATGTGCTGTCATGTATTACTTATTTATTTGTGTGATACGTTCCATACATACCTGGAGGGGGGGCATCTGAGTCTCACCCTCTCCTTATAAATCTCCCTCTAGCAGTGACCTGTGCCTCCCCCTGTGTCTGTACCTGTGCCCCCCGTGTGTCTGTACCTGTGCTGCCCAAGATCATGCATGGGAAAAAAAAAATACCGTCAAATACCGTGACACCGATATAATTTTGAAAAATACCGGGATATAAATTTTTGGTCATACCACCCAGCTCTAACTGGAGGCATACAAAAGCATAGTTTCCGTCTAGCTTTTAGCACAATACAAAGGGTAGGACAGAGTCAGAGCTCATTCTCTATGTCATTCATTGTCATACTGGAGAGGAGTGACGGACTCGTAGATTGTAAAGACTAAACTCAGTATTAGAATTATGGCCTGAAGCATTATATCACTATACAGTGGTGTGAAAAACTATTTGCCCCCTTCCTGATTTCTTATTCTTTTGCATGTTTGTCACACAAAATGTTTCTGATCATCAAACACATTTAACTATTAGTCAAAGATAACACAAGTAAACACAAAATGCAGTTTTTAAATGAGGGTTTTTATTATTTAGGGAGAAAAAAAATCCAAACCTACATGGCCCTGTGTGAAAAAGTAATTGCCCCCTGAACCTAATAACTGGTTGGGCCACCCTTAGCAGCAATAACTGCAATCAAGCGTTTGTGATAACTTGCAACGAGTCTTTTACAGCGCTCTGGAGGAATTTTGGCCCACTCATCTTTGCAGAATTGTTTTAATTCAGCTTTATTTGAGGGTTTTCTAGCATGAACCGCCTTTTTAAGGTCATGCCACAACATCTCAATAGGATTCAGGTCAGGACTTTGACTAGGCCACTCCAAAGTCTTCATTTTGTTTTTCTTCAGCCATTCAGAGGTGGATTTGCTGGTGTGTTTTGGGTCATTGTCCTGCTGCAGCACCCAAGATCGCTTCAGCTTGAGTTGACGAACAGATGGCCGGACATTCTCCTTCAGGATTTTTTGGTAGACAGTAGAATTCATGGTTCCATCTATCACAGCAAGCCTTCCAGGTCCTGAAGCAGCAAAACAACCCCAGACCATCACACTACCGCCACCATATTTTACTGTTGGTATGATGTTCTTTTTCTGAAATGCTGTGTTACTTTTACGCCAGATGTAACGGGACACGCACCTTCCAAAAAGTTCAACTTTTGTCTCGTCGGTCCACAAGGTATTTTCTCAAAAGTCTTGGCAATCATTGAGATGTTTTTTAGCAAAATCGAGACGAGCCATAATGTTTTTTGCTTAAAAGTGGTTTGCGCCTTGGAAATCTGCCATGCAGGCCGTTTTTGCCCAGTCTCTTTCTTATGGTGGAGTCGTGAACACTGACCTTAATTGAGGCAAGTGAGGCCTGCAGTTCTTTAGATGTTGTCCTGGGGTCTTTTGTGGCCTCTCGGATGAGTTGTCTCTGCGCTCTTGGGGTAATTTTGGTCAGCCGGCCACTCCTGGGAAGGTTCACCACTGTTCCATGTTTTTGCCATTTGTGGATAATGGCTCTCACTGTGGTTCGCTGGAGTCCCAAAGCTTTAGAAATGGCTTTATAACCTTTACCAGACTGATAGATCCCAATTACTTTTGTTCTCATTTGTTCCTGAATTTCTCTGGATCTTGGCATGATGTCTAGCTTTTGAGGTGCTTTTGGTCTACTTCTCTGTGTCAGGTAGCTCCTATTTAAGTGATTTCTTGATTGAAACAGGTGTGGCAGTACTCAGGCCTGGGGGTGACTACAGAAATTGATATTGAAATTGAAAATTGAAATTGATAAACCACAGTTAAGTTATTTTTTAACAAGGGGGGCAATAACTTTTTCACACAGGGCCATGTAGATTTGGAGTTTTGTTTCTCCCTTAATAACGTAGACCTTCATTTTAAAACTGCATTTTGTGTTCAATTATGTTATCTTTGACTAATAGTTAACGGTTTTTGATGAGCAGAAACATTTAAGTGCGACAAACATGCAAAAGAATAAGAAATCAGGAAGGGGGCAAATAGTTTTTCACACCACTGTATAACTCAGTAATACTTAATGGAAAAATAGCACTGTATATTACAATATTATATGTCCAGCTTGCACCAGTGAGAAGTCTGGTGAGCAATGGCTTTTGTAGCTGGATAGTAAATTTAGCATACCATGAGAGTCTAGGAATGTAGGACAGATTTAGGGGATGGCAGATCTATTATCCTTGGGTTCTGGTAAACTGTGGTAAGAATTCTTGAGAGAAATCTTACTCTCACTTGCATTTTCTCACATTGATTTTTTTTTTGTTTCCTCGTGCAGGATTTGTTTTTTCACAAGCATGTTTTTTCCATATATAAAGAAAGCTTGTCACCTAAAACCTGCCAAAAAAAATCCCACTCAACATTGGTCTCACATTTCCTTATGATTCACCCAAACCCAAATATCAAAGTATAATCTGCCCCCCAGTGAGTTACTATATAGGGGGCTATGATCATGGCTCCTTCTTTTTGTTTATGCTGCAAGAAAGGGGCATTCTCATATTTTCCCTTATTGTTGTTGCCTTACAGCAAAAATATTTACAAGCTCAATATAAACAGTAATATTAGATCTGATTTTTTAAGCTGCTGTAGTATTTTATGGCTTTTAGTGGTAGCCTTAGCACCCCTAATACTTATTTTGTTATTAATGCCCTTCATCAAGGTCATTGTTTTAAACTTCTCAGTTAATACAGCCAAAATGTAACAATAAAAAAAAAAAAAGCAGTCTGTAAGAAGGCATTTTGCCAGTTATTTGGTGAAGGTTATAACCACAAGAGAAGGGTCTATAAATCCATAGCACGTGGATCCTTTTTCTTAATATGAGATCAATCCTTTTAAAGGGAAATTACACCTAAATGCTTTACAAAGTTTTTTAGCACATGGGATATATATATATATGATTTGTCCCTTCTTCTGGGCTCTCACCTTCCAGGGTAACTCACACTCAGGCTTCACATTAAGCCTTGCTGACTCCTTTCAGCACTCATCCGCCTGGTCACGACTCCCTCTGCTCCTTGCAGTTGCGGGAAGCACCCCCAGCTCCTCTGACACAGGCAGGCAGCCTTCCTGCACTGTGCCCCACTCTGAGAGACCTTACTCAGTGACTCCTGGCACTTCTCTGGGTGACTCCTCACTTGGTTACTGCTCCCTCTGCTCCTTGCATTGGCAGGTGGCACCCCCAGCACCTCTGGGAGTTCCTAACACAGGCAGGCAGCCTTTCTGGCCAGTGCCCCGCTCTGAGAGTGACCTTCTGAGTCAAGAATCAACCTCCAACTCTAAAAAAAAAAACCCTTTACTGTGTGATCCCACAGCCCTTTTATTTGCTGCTCACCTGCAGCCTAATCAGGCAGCTCCCTCCAGCTGGCCAACTGAAAACATTAACTGGAGTTCAGAATGGAAGGTCTTTCCTGCTCTCCCTCCATTCACTCCAGGGACCTATTAAATTTGGCTTTTCCTAAGCCAGTAACTTAAACACAGCATTACCTGCTGCAAAACCAGGCCTTTTACCTGTTGTGCCGGCCACGGAATATTTATTACTGGATACTTCAAATTCGGCTGTGCACCCCGCAAAGTTATGAGCTTTGGACTGCAGACACTATAAGGACTGATATATATTATATATACGTATGACAATTTTAAAGAGTGTGCCGGCCACGTTTTCTCTAGCCTTTGGCACTTGGGACGTGGTTCATACATAGTGGAGAGACTGATAAAACCGGCAAGAGTGAAAGTTACTCTGATAGCTCTACATTTTAGTCATAACATCACATCCAATTGAGGTTGCAAAGAATTCTTATTGTTCCTGTTTTTTTCTTTGTCATCACTTTTTTTTCCACTTTTTATCACTATTGTAATATTGGAAATTAAATATAAAATAATAGGCAATCTCAAAATAAAATGCAGTATCACTCTGCAAAATGGAACACCACAATTTTGTCATAATTCTTCCAGCATGCTAAATAACGATTAACCAAAGTAGAAAAGGTACAATTTCAGCCCTCACCTTTCAGGAACAATAGTATCCATGTTGTGGGAAAAGGAAGCACTGGCAGGTGACTTGCATTCCTCCCCGGATGTTTTAAGACCTGCAATTAAAACAAGACCATTAGGAATGTCACTGTGCAAAAACTGCAGACCAGTGAAGTACTTTTTGGGTACAAGTGTCCTTTAAGGTTAATTATTTGGTCATGACCTATCTCAGCCATAGTTCTATGAATATCTAGTATTTTGGTGAAAAAAATAGGCAGCCTGCCCTAGTTCCACTCTATCTGACCCACTGCTCCAGGCACGTCCAGCAAGGACAGCTCACAGCTTGGGAACCAGTGCTCTAGACAGTCTCTAAAGCCTATAAGCCAGCTTTAAAAATTGTTGCTATTTTTTATCCAACACACAGGCAACCATGAACATCTCTGTATATCTGCCACCATCAGTGAGAAAATGATAACACTGTGTTTGTATGACTATTAGAATTCCGCCATAAACATATTCACCTGATGCTTTTACATTACCGATCTGATCCCCCATGTTTCTCTTTGAGGGGGCGACCATATTTGTGCAGAAGTAGTCGGTTAGCATTAGAAGCTATAACTGACAGTCAGGTTGGCAAAACAGTCAGGTTTAGGAACTTCAAGTAACAATTAATTACAAAAGCAGCCCTATCAGTGAAAAACTGTCAACATGACCTATAGGTAACCTTTTATGTACAGTAGTACATAAAGAGTAGTTTTTTAGTGTCAGTATTACTTAAAGTTCAAATGCCCATGTGAACACCTGCATTTCTATTTGTCTCAATGTAATTTGTGAACTATTTATCACAGTTAAAGAAAATGTATTTTAGGAATCCATATACCTTCTTGTATGTAATTGTCTTCCTCACCTTTAGCTTCATAATTCAGATCTTTCCCTTTTAATTCCTCTTCTTCCTCATCACCAGAGTCCATTGCCAGCACTGCTCCTCTCCCCATTCTGCGTATTGCTACCCCAGGAGTTTTTTCAATTGACAAAGTAGCCTGTGTTCCAGGAACCAAAATATCATCTTCACTTTCCTCATTCTCTGCCTCCTCCTCCTCTAGTTTTTTTGTGAATGAGTAACGACATGCTACATCAGCAAATAACAATAAGTCTCCATCAGACAGAGCATATCTCACATGAGGAGCAATGGCTGCCTTGCCACGGCGAGTTTTGTTTAGACTTCCTTGGTCACAGAGGGTATGGCAGTCAGCCTCAACCTCTATAATAGCATGTTTCTTAGAGACAGACTGAGCTGGAAGAGTCACATCACAATTTGTATGACGTCCTATGATATTCGTACCAGGGTAAATAGGGAAGTCTAGAAGGATGAAAGAGTAAAAGTATGATAAATAAGCACCATAAACATTATAAACAAGGAGTAGAAATTAAAGGGCAAATTAAAGCTACAAAACTATATCTGCATGCTATTTAATCAAGTCATGGCTACTGTGTGTGTTCACATGTACAGCAGCCCTATCAAATGTGAAATACCAAATTACAATGCTACTTCTATCTTCTATTTGTTGCACGTCATCTCTACCAACTCAGCCAACCCCCTTTAATTTGTTGTGTTTACATAATACCTGTGTACTCATGGCTAATGTAAATATGTCTGTGTGGGTAAGTGCTCTTTGTCCTAGTGTAAATAGCATATCCACCGTGACTGACCAAATGTGGGAGCAAAATCATGGGTGACTCTCTCTCACAACTGCTTTACTTATACTTCTGAAGATATAAAGAGGTAAATTAAAACAGGCTATATTTGATTACAGTTAATACTAACAGAATGATACTGCAATTTAGTAAACCTTGCCTATAACAGCACAGCGTCAAATAACAGACATTATGCAAAAATAATGCTGAATCATTTTCTTGCCATTATCAGGTATTTTTGATCAATGTTAACATATCCTACCTTAAAAGAAGTCACCTTTGAAACACAGTTGGAGGTTTTGGCAGTCAAATGTAAACTTTGGAATTTGCTCATCTTTTATAAAAGGTAAAAATGTAGAACTCCACTGCGGCAAATATGGCCACAATCATTAATTGCTCCTATTCATTAAACTTGTGAGTTTTGGTGCAAAGCACCAATGTGCCCCTCCAGTCTGTTCAGATACATTGTGCACAGTGCACCGACAGACGCAGGGGAGCTCTAGTGCTCCAGAGTTCCCACAGAAGCCTGCATCAGACTCAGCACACTTTCATCTAAAGAACAATGCAAATACATCATTTTGATGCCAAGTGCCAGAAATGACAAACTCCCAACACTGAAGATTTTCATTGAAATTAAAGGGGTTGTTCACCTTTGAGTTAACCTTTACTATGACGTAAAGAGTAATATCCTGAGACACCTTGCAACTGGTCTTCATTTTTATAATTTGTAATTTTGTAAATATGTCGATTTTTGTTCAGAACCTCTTGAGTTTGGCATTTCAGCAGCTATCTGGTTGCTAGGGTCCAAACTACCATAGCAACCTGGAAGTGGCTTGAATGAGAGACTGGTATATGAATAGGAGAGAAGCTGAATAAAAAAATAAGGATTAAAAATAAAAATAAAACTGTAGCTTAACAAAGCAATCGTTCTGGCTACTGGGGTCAGTGACCCCTGTTTGAAAGCTGCAAAAAGTTATAAGAAGAAGGCAAATAATTCAGAAACTATTATTAATAAATAATGAAGACCAACTGAAAAGTTACTTAGAATTGGCCGTTCTATAACATTTTAAAAGTTAACTTAAAGGTGAACCACCCCTTTAAAGTTGAGCTACCCTTTAAGTCCAGTTTACACGCATTTTAACACATTAGATCAATTTTGCCATCTCCCCCTATTGGATGCAATGATGCTGGAATTTTGGGGAAAAAAACCCACTGAATTTTGGTTTAAAACCATGGTGACTTGCACCCAAAATTACGCTATGAATACTGCCCTTGCAGTCATAAATGAGCCCTTAGGTATTAAATTTGCAATTTACAGCAGAGAGAGGCTGGAGCCCAAGGAAAATCTAAAAACATCCTATATGTATGTATATATTTATAAAGTGCTACTATAGGTGTAAAGGCATCAGTCTAAACTGACAAAGCCATCATACCGATTTTTTTTTTATAGTTTTCTTATTTAATTGTTTGTTGCTAAGAAATATGGAGTACATGGAGTTCCTCCCACCACTTTTTCATAATTTCCTATACCCCAATAAAATAATAGTAAACCAAATTTTTAACCTTTGATTTAAAACTGGATGGAAAAAATGGGATGATCTAATATCACTATTAAAAGGTAATAGCACACTGGGCGCTTTCAGCACTGCAATTCTACAAATGATATTCAGGCAATAGTAGCGTAAAACATTAGTGCAATTTACCTTGTGCTGGACCATGGATTCCATTGAACATATGCAGATTTCCTACTGGTTTATCTCTATCAAAAGACACATCTTGTTCTTCATCGTCCCACTGCAGGCGCTGAGTATCGTCCATCCTGAATAACATATGTAACATCAGCTATGTTGCCACTAACAAACATTCAGAAGTGTTATATTTGATCTTTTTGTAATGGGCAAACACAAATTTACTGCATATAAAATGATGTCTAGTAAACATTAAAAGTTGGGAATTGTCGCAGCCATGCTCATAATACTCTATGGTGAAAAGTTGCAGCGACTTGCATCGCTAAAAGTCGCTGCAACTAATCTCCCGTGTGTCTTCGCCCTTAAGGCAGGGTTGATTACTCAAAACTATCAAAGCAATCTCTGCCTGAAATCTTCAGCATCTGCAACACAATGTAGGCAAGGCATGGAGTTTGACTTATACAATTCTTTTTGTGAGCACGTCATTTAATTTACTTCCAAGTTTCAGAAAATGCCAATTATAAAAAAATGTTGTACAGACATAAAAGATCTTGTGATTTTGCAAAAAAAAAAAAAAAATCAGTTTGACATTTTTTCCCCGCATTTACTGATTTTTTTGCAACTATCTTAGTGTCACAATAACCAATGGTGTTGAGAATTTATCATAATCACAACATTTTTGAAAGACAAAATTTTGATGCCGTGATGAAAGTGGCACAGAAAAATGTTACTACTTTATTTGGCAATTTTTGCTTTTTGGGAGTACTCATTACACAATAACAAATGTTTTACTATTTATATGACACTGTTGAAAATTCTAATTCCACCCACAGTGTCCATCAGGTCCCAGGATACTCACTGTCACATATACTGAACTTAAAATAAGTCAATGCACACCAGAACTTTTTTACCAATACCCCAGCCAACCCCTAGCATTTCCCCTCTCTCCTGTCTATAACTTTGTAGCCTATGCATCGGTATCAGGTCCTCGTTTTTAGCACACACACAAGATTTTGGGTTGATGTAAAGCTTGTTATAATAACACAAAATTGCTTATGCCTGCTTGCTATAGGTCAAGCCAGAGCAGTATAAGGGTAGACCCTGGAAACATTTGGCTTTGGGCCCACAAAGAGACCCTTAATTAGATATTTCAGCAGGAGGCTGTGGTAAAGATGTCACTTACTGGCATATAGGAGTCACACCATTTGGGCAGAGACCCTGGGACAATTGGATATAACTGGATATAGAAAAAGATCCATATCTCATTTGCTATGGGGTTTACATGCTCATAAATCACATATTGGTTATGAGGAGGTCACATGCTTCCTAGTGATACCAAACAGGACCAGCCAATACCCACTAGTTTCCGGACACCCATCATGTTTGGTATCATTCTGTTTGCCAACCCTTGGATCACAGCATGCCTATATTTTATAATAATATTGGGTACTCGCAAGTACCAATATTATATTACAGAACACTGGCCTTACAACTTATCCCAATGTGAGTTGTAAACAACGTATTTAGAAAAATGGATCAGTGAAAAGAAAATTCTGACGGGGGTAATTGTGTTAAATGGTACTATGTACCAACCAAAGCATAAAAAGCAAGCCTAGAAAAAACACTAAAGGGCACATTTACAAAAGCACGAACGCTCCGAGCGTATTTTTGCCGATTTTTTCGGGCGTCCGCACGAAATACGATTTTTTTGTAAGCATTTTCGTGATATATGCGATCTTCCGAAATTTTCGTTTCCAATACGATTTTTTCCCATTCGTGATTCGGATTCGTGGATTAGTAAATGTGCCCCTAAGTGTAGAGTCACATAGGGAGCAGATGCTGCTTGATGTTGGATACATAAGTTAATATATAAGAGCCAAGTTTCGTATCAAGCATAGCTCTGATATTTATGTAATTTGCTCCAAACCGGATTAGTATATGCTATATTCTAAATTTTAACTGTAACTTTTTTCTCATTTCAAAAAAGCAATAAAAGTTTAATAAAGTTAAAACTTCAGCCTAATTAACAATATTACAAGTTCTGGGTGCCCCATATAAATTCTGTGATCATTGTAAAGAATACTTAATAAACTGTTCCCATCCAATATGTGCCTCATGCTTATTAATGAGTGCAGCACCTTTCTAAGATTATTGCTCCATATTGTACAGTACCATGTTTAATAATGAGTGCAGCACCTTCCTAAAGGTGGCCATACACATAAAGATCCGCTCACCTAGCGAGGTCGCCAAGCGAGTGGATCTTCTCCCAAGATCCCCACCTACGGGTGGGTGATAACGGGAGAATTTAAGCTAATTTTTCGGCCTGTGTATGGCCACCGTAAGACTATTTCTCCATATTGTACAGTATCATGTTGTATAATGAGTGCAGCACCTTTCTAGGACTATTGCTTCATTTTGTACAGTATCATGGTCATTAATTAGTGCAGCACCTTCCTAAGACTATTGCTTCATATTGTACAGTATCATGCTTATTAATGAGTGCAGCACATTCCTAAGATTATTGCTCCATATTGTACAGTATCATGTTTAATAATAAGTGCAGCACCTTCCTAAGATTATTGCTCCATATTGTACAGTACGGCACAGGACATATAAAAACTGTACACACACAGTTTCAGTCAGTTCTTATTTGGACACAGATTTCTAGTTTATACTGTGCGGAATGACCTTTGCTCATGTCATGCCAATGCTAAAATGCCGTATAGCATCTGTGGGTGTAAGGCAACTGTAAAAATGACTTCCTAAATGCCACTTTTTTCATATCTGCACAACTAAAGTCTCAACTTTTATCTGAGCCAGAAGTGCAAAGAATCATGGGAACAGAGGGGAGAAAGACACAGCAGAACACATGGGGGATTTATGTCTAGAGTCTGTGAGATAAGAGCCAGTGGATCTGAGAAAGCTGCTGCTCTCTGCTCTTTCTGCAAACAAAGCTCTTAATACGGACATATATCCCAATTTTTCCCTTAGCTGAATATAATTATACGTTAAAAAATTGAATGGAGGAGTTTAAGCATACCTTTTGGATCCAGTTTCTCCTAAAACTCCAAAAATCAGCTACATCACCGCCCCCTTCCCTCACTTCCTCTCCTGCATGTTTAGCCACAAGCTCCTCCTTATTAGCATAACCTGGTGATGTCGGCGAGTGACAAGCAGAACTCGGCAATAGCAGCCCAAGTCCCAACCCCACGTCTCTCTGCTTGATGATAAAGTCCCTCCCCGAATCTCTGTTCCCAGCCTGACTGCACTGTGCGTGCCAAAGTCTTTTGCCCATGGTGGTTAGAGAAGCTGCAGCTTTTCGCTAAAGCTTCTCTGTGTTACTTTTATCAGCCATTAGGTCTCATTCCTTAATGTGGACATACACTGTAAGATCAGCTCCTTTGGTGAGGTTGCCAAGCAAGCGGATCTTCTCCCGATGTGCCCACCTACGGGTCGGTGAAATTGGACTAATTTGATCGTTTGGCCCTAGAGGCAAAGGCCTAGGCACCGGGATCAGGGACTGCATCAACAAGCTGACATGGTCCCTTTTCTGATGAAACCTGCCCGATGGAGATCTGCTCAATTTCAGGCCAGATGTCAGTCGGGGAGGCCCTTGCTGGTGCCCATACAAGGGCAGATAAGCTGCCGAATGGGTCTAAAGGACTGAAATCGGCCCATGTATGGCCACCTTAACACTTATTCTTCTATGTATAACAGCCTCCCATAGGACATGCAGCCTGTATTAAAGCGCTGACTCTTATAGTATGTGGTGCCCTCCTGCTGTAAGACATGACTGTCTTCAAACTTAAATTGTGATTTAATCACAGCTGGAAGGCCAGTTCCTGATGTACTATTGTAACTAGATAGTCCTCCAGCTGTCACAGAACAATTGGGTCCAGGCAATGGTGCAGGCAGTTCTTGTTATGTAACAGCTGGGGAGCTGATATGGGTTAATAGAATGAATGTTCCTTCATAAGAGCAGGTGGCCCCTCCATCTGTCTCAAAGCTACAATTGCTTCTAGTTGAAGCTGGTCGGTTGTTCTGTGACAGCTGGAGGGTCGCCCAGTTACAACAGTGAATCAGGACTTGCCCCCCAGCTGGGACTGAATCACAATTTGTTCAATCTAAGTTTTGCTGCCAGCATGCAGACCCCACCATTACGTAAAGCAGCTACCGCTTTGTGAGTGTCATTTTTCTGTTATCAAAAGCAGAGTTTTTAAACTTTTTAAACAAAACCACCTACCTCAGACCATTTACACTAAATCTGGCTATATCAGGCTAAATCGCAGTTATTTCAATCTGCACATGAAAGTACAGTTTCGACTTGGAGCCAGACGTGCAAAGACTCATGGGAAGTAGCTTTCTCTCGCGATATTTCCCCGTCTGCTACAGTTAGAGGAGCGGGTAATCGGAGAGCGGAAGCAAGTTAGGTTATAGTTAGGTTATAGTACGTCTGTTATAATTCTGCTGCTTCACTCTGTCTTCAAACAGGGATTTTAATTGCCTTAGTGGACTCCTCCCCGTTCTCTTTATTTTGGCTGCGTTTTTTAACCCTGTATTCAGACAGCAGGCAAAGTTCTTGGACGTGTGATGGCACAACCTGCTGCTATGTGCACACACAATCTTTAGAAAGTATAAGTTACTTTGTGAGGTCCCACTCCCCACCCCTGCCTTTTTGTTGCATCCTTTTTAACCCCAATTTATTTTTGCCAAAGAAAATATAATTCTAAGCAACTTTGCAATATACATTCCTTACAAATGTGTAATGCGTTTTAAGTTATTTGTATTTATTATTGCTGAAATAATGTGACACAAGGCAATAGACTGACAGACCTGTCTTGCAGGAGACTGACCTTAGCAACATTGTTTAAATAGAAACAAACAGGTGTTCAGCAAATGCTGCTTTCAACAGCAATTACCTTAACAAATATATTTTAAAGCACTACAAAATTTTAGTGGAGAGAAATAGATTTAGGATTGGAGCTTGACCCTTCCTGGAGGTTTGTGTCCACCGAGCCCACACTGCAGATGGGGTAAACAATAGAATTTCCTGAAGAAAAGTATTTTTCCATATGTATTCAGTCCCCCCACCAGCCATGATGTGAGTTCAGTTGTAGGGAAGCCATGCTGGGCATATGTGTATGCATAATATTTAAGGGTCCCAGCATGTGGGTGAGCTGGGACACTTACGCATTCTGCACGTGTAGGTGCTCAGTATGGCTGTGAAAAATTAGGAGCAGGAGCAAAAACACAAAGATGCCAAAAATTGCTATTATTTTAGCAATAGGTGTCTTTAACCATATATTCAGGCAGCAGGCAGTTTCTTCTCTCAGTTTCATGTAAAAATAACTTACCACCAGTTTATTGAGTATTTTTTTTTAAACTTCAAGTAGAGATTATAAAAAGGAAAACTACAACTTGAATGCACAAACTGAAGAGTACTGTAGAAATAATTTGCAACTAGAGAGTCACTTGAAAACATTATCATTATAAATGTTATCGAGTACAATAAAAACGAAATCCCATGCCAAAAAAATCTGAACCCAATGATGGAAGAGGTCCCTATCCCTCTAACATAAAACTTAAAATACAATGCATGGGACATATTCTCTGCCTGCAATTATCTACAGGCTGGGAATCAGCCCTGTGTGGCCATAGCCTAAGTTTGAGTAAAGAACCCAAATTTTAAATGCTGCCATATTCAACCAAAATTCACACAATGAGAGTTACTATGGGGGAATGGCAGTCAGTAAGCTATCAGGCAAACTTTTTCTGTGAGCTGCTGCAGCACTCTATTGGTAGCTCCAGCTTTAAAATATTTTTTCTGTACATAGAAGTTGCTTAATCACACATTTGTGTGGCTATATATACACCAGCACAATATAAATAATAATAAAAGTTGTGGTTATAATAATATATTTAAACTACCTACCTACCTCACTTTCTGATATGAGTTCTAGTGTACACAGCAGCTATCCCTGTTCCCTACCTACCTTCCTGAGAGCTGGTACAGATTGGTCTTGGAAGATTGTCACTCATTGTATGACATGCTTTGTTTACTGGCTGCTAGACAGATATACTAATTACAGCCAGGGCTTGGTGTTCACAGCTTGAGGGTACGTTATGGTTTGAGAAACTGATTCAGAAACTAATGTAAAGTTGCCACCTTGGGAAGTTTAGATGGGGTAGGTGACATTTAGTCCAACTAGAAAAACGGGCAGCAATTTTTGATCTGGACAGCCCTTACGAAAACTTGGTTGTCCAGGCCAAAACCAGACAGGTGGCAACCCAATGTTAACTGGATATTTCACTTTACCAATCATCAAATGTGCAGTTCCCACCAGCTATGCAGGAGACTTGTAAATGATGCTAAGTGGACTAGTCTAACAGACCACAATAACCCTCTTTGTTTTATTGACTGGGTTGGGTTGCCTACCAGAGAATTTCACTTCGGTTCACAGCCCCTAGCTGGCCTCAGCATAGGACAGTACCTATAAGCCAATCCTTATTTACACTGTGGGCTCATGTACCATCTGGAAAAATCTTTCCCTAATTGCCTTGAAGGTACATTTACATTAACATTTATTTATAAAGCGCCAACATATTCCGCAGCGCTGTACAATAAGCGGGTTACATACATTGGACATACAGAGTAACATACAAAGCAATCAGTTACCGATACAAGAGGTGAAGAGGGCCCTGCCCAAAAGAGCTTACAATCTACAAGGTAGTTTGCCACCTTTAAATTGAAGAATACCAGCTGGGATTTGCTGGGGGCAGGGCGATTACATAAAAAGGCAGGTCATGGTGGCAGATACTGCACAATTAGGACAGAAAAGGAACGAATGAACAAAAATTGGGGTAGATCAGGGGCAGAACAAGAAGGTATTCCAAATTTTATAAATCACCAGCTAGGGCCTGGGTAGGTATTAAAAATTCTTAAATAGTACGTCCAGTGAAATCACTTAACTTGGGAAAACATGCTCCTCTATATATTACATATAACAGTGGTTATACATTTATACAACAAAGCACATAATACCCTCACATTCATATTTAATATTTTAATATACAAAATTCAATGTGCAAAACCCACTGATAACACGGCAATGCTATTTTTAAAACTCACGTATACTTGAAATTCTGCCAATAAAAACATAAAAAAATAGATTTTAAAATGTATATAAACCTCATATAAATAATTGAACACTCACTTAGTTGAGTAAGTGGAATGGCCAGGCTCATCAGTCTGTGAAAACTTGATAGGGCATATGGAGCTTCAGCTTTCATTAATCCAAGATGCAGAACTACTGGAAGGGACAAAACTCAACAAGTTTCATGCTAAGGGCTTTCTCCTTTTTTTGTGTAAAATGAGCTGCTCTTTATCTAAATAGATAACAGGCTGTAACACAGCTTAATATTGTGCAAATTAGCAGATGAGATGCCTAGGTACCACCCCTCATGAATACATGGCTGCAGAACTTATTCAGCATTGTATTCATGAGAAGAATGCAGGTTACCTGCAGCAATTCTTCTACATATAGGGCAAGGTGTAAAGTTTAAAAAACACTTCTGTAGCTCCAGTGGTATGCCTGGCGTTGGCCTGTGTGGAGCTACACGGAGTGGATATCAGCGTGACAATATTTGCTCTGTGCAGCTCCACACAGGCCAACACAGTGACTGTCAGTGGAGCTACACGAAGAAGCACATGAAAACAAATACATTTTTCTCTGCCTACGTATAAAACACACAATTTGCTAAGTGTGCCCCTGCCCTATCTACTGTTCAGTTGGCAACTTGAACTACACAATGCAACACTAGCAAACACCCCGGGACTCTGGAGCTCTGCATTGGATATTTTGAGAAAAGGTGATTTTTATGACTGCCTTTTAGGCTGGTAAAGTAATGACTTGTGACATGTCATATAAATACCTTTTAGTAAATATATTGTAAGACAAACAATTTGAATGGCATTTGAAAGCCATTCAACTTGTGTATCTTACAATATATTTAACAGAATTAACAACACACCTTGTGCACCCTAGGACAACCTATAGTGCAAGGTATTTCTGTTTGTGTATATAAATGCCTTTTGTCACAAAATTTTTTTGTTACAAAGTACATTACCTTCTGTATTTAAATTCTCCGTGCAGAAATGAATGACATGACCTGAGGGTAAATGGTGATATTTTTCATAATATACAAGTATTTATACTGATAATAAATGTCAGCTTGTAAGAAATATGATTTACTTCTTTTCTTCCTTTTAAAATGCCATAACTTCCTATGACATAATGTCACAGCAACTTAACCTTGCTTTAAAAAGTTCTGCTTTGTCACTTTTTTCAGTTCTTTCATGACTCATTTGTGGGATTTCTAGTCAAAACAAACTTTTAAATGCGGGCAGCACCTCTTGGTGAAGATACACATTGCAGCTACACTCTGCACCTCGCAGCAGATTTTTAATCCAGTGCTGGGTTACCAGGGTGAGTGTAACTATCTGTTCTGTGCTCATAACAGCAGGTAATTTAGATTTACTTAAAGACACAAGAAAATTTTCTAAAAATATTACAATATTGAAATTTATGGCACATTTAGTTTTTAGTTAAGGCCTATCTACCTTTTATGTTGACCATTAAAAATAAAGGCATGTTGCTCAGTTAAAAAAAACACCCTGGCTTTTAAAAACCTAGGTTCCAATCTGTAATAAATACACTTCTTCCAAACTATTGTGAAATGCCCCTTTCTAACACACTTCCAACCCCCTTGCAATCTCTCAATGGAAAATTTCAAATTTTGCTGTTCTTTAATTTGAGTGCTTCATTGCCAGACCTAGGAACTGTAAACAGAAGCAAATGCTTTGGATGCAATTGGAGGGGAGATTGACAACCAGGCAAAGCAAGTTGAAAAAGATAATCATACAGACAACAAGGGGGCAGGGGTTACAAGCAAGCTGGACACCAGGCTAAAGAGTATTGCTTTGGGCACCAATACTACTTGGCCTGGCTCTGGAGTGCTCCCATTGGCCCCTTGTATATTAAAAGACAACAGGCCAAACTTATTTCTGCTAGACAACCCACCTACTACTTTCCCCCCATGACTGCTATGGGACAGTGTAGTGCTATAATATTCTTCAGTCTTCAGTATTAGGCTTATGTCATAATAATTAAATATTGGTTGGTAATACTAAAAGGTGTAACCATGGTTGTCCGCAAAAAAAAATTCCGGGGGAGGGGTTAAGGAGGCAAAAGTATTACACAAATTACTTTTACCAATATTTTGTTTCCAGAAATTCCACACAAAGCTAAGGATAGATGTTCTTTAACAGGGCTGTCCAACTGGCGGCCTGGCCCGCGACCCCCCTGTGTGGCCCTCCACCTGTCTGGCTGCTTTGATGGCGTACCTCTGTGGAAGCTTTAAATGGTATCAGTACTGAGATTAAATGGTCCCCTGCAAGGTTCACACCTCATATTCAGGCTGTAATCCCCCTGTATTGTTAAATATGTAATCTCCTGTACTGTTCACACCTTTTAATCCAAGCTATTCTACCCTGCACCAATAACTGCCCTATCCTGCAAACCACTTAGTATTTTAAATGCTTTAATAGAAAATACCTGCTAAAACTTGGCTTCCTGTCAATTAAACTACGGCGATAAGGCGAAGGAAGGAGCAGCATCCACTATGCGACGATCGATTGATCGAGCTTAGCCTGACTCCTTCCTATACAGGAAGAAGGCTAGGCTCGATCAATCGATCGTCGCATAGTGGTTGCTGCTCCTTCCTTCGCCGTATCACTGTAGTTCAACTGACTACTGAGTCTAGCCTTCCTTCTGTATAGGAAGGAGTCAGGCTAGACTCGATCAGTCGATCACCGCATAGTTAAACTTCACCTGATACTTTCTCCTGCATGGCCATATCCCCTGAAACTTTCCCGGCATCGCCATATCGCCTTTGTTGAAATGACCGGAAGCCAAGTTTTTTACAGGTATTTTCTTCTAAAGCATTATAAATAACAAATAGTTTTCAGGATAGGGCAATTATTGGGGGAGGGTAGAATAGATTTTTTAGTTAAAAATTTTTAGTGTTACTTTTCCTTTAAGGGTGTGTCTTAATATGACATTTTATAATTCTTTCACATATGAATGATGGTTGATATCCCCGCAGTGAGGACCAAGCATTTGGGTTTTTGCTGCGCTACCACCATTGTGATAACATAGGTGTGGTTTGAAGTGGTCAAAATTGGCTTCCCTTAACGGCCCTCTACTATGTATGCTAGAAAAATTACGGCCCTCGGCACCACAGAAGTTGGACAGCACTGATCTAAGCCAATGCAGTCATCTTTATTAGTTAAATCAGTGCCATGGACATAGGCAATTAGCGAGAGAAATAGTCCATCAGATAAAATGGACAGCTTTCTAGTCTGTGCATTCAATGGAAATAAAAATGTTCATGAGGGCGGAGAGTGAACAAATTGATTATTAATTGGCTTTGTAAAGTAACAAAAGCAGGAAGAGGTTGTGTTGTGTACAACAAATGCTCTTTTCTTTTTTTGTCTGCCAAGGACCTTCATTCTTCATCGACAAAATATCAGTAGTATAGGATGTATGTTTATGTGTTCTGTTTGAGCCTATGGGAGAACTCCATTATTCTCAGAGTGCCATGTCACGTTAGAGGGCCAGTGTTGGACTAGGGTGTGTGGCGGTCCCCACACCAGTCACAGACTCCTCCACACTGAGCCCACCGCTGGCTACATTCCTACATGTGGCCAAGCTAAATGGGTGGGTGAGCGCTCGTAGTTCCCTGCAGAGATCAGGAAGTCATCTGGGTTGGCAGGGCCCAAGGCTTACATCTTGGAGCATGTACCCATTCTAAAATGTACTATCCCAGAGCTATTCAGTCTAAGGTACTGCCTGTTGCCTATTCTATTTGAGCCGCAGATCTTAACTCTGCCCCGTCCCTCTGTGAAAAGCTTCCTGCTCCTCAACTGTGTGAAGAGTGACAGAATCAGAGCGGACAATCCCCTTTATCAGGGCAGATGAATGTGAATGTCAGCTGTGTTGATCCGACAAATTTTGTATGATAGTGTAAATGAGCTTGTGTATAGCTATCTGTGTAAGTACATATTATCACATTATTAAACCTTATAGGTATAGATTGGGCCTACAAGATTTGCCTACAACCATTTAAGCCAGCACATTCACATCTTCAGTTCCTAGCCCCACTGAATTCCCCACCGGCCTACTCTATGGCCCTTTTAGTGGGTTTGGCACTTGAAAGTTTCATCCTGCAGAAGGTTGTTGACCGAGGCCATGAAAACAGTACACATTGAACCACCCTCATTGTTTAAATAATATGGTGCTTGATTTACATATAGCTTATTGAGGGGGTGGGGGGGGGGGGGGGAAGGATTGTTGGCTTTAAAAACTACACCTTCACTGGAGTTTCTCTGGTCAGTGTCTGAAAAAGTGTTGGGGGGTGGGTGAAACAGCAGTTCTGTCAGGTCTGCAAAGCTACAACATACCCACTTATAAGATGAAGATTGTCTTGAATTCTATAATGCAAAGTGCTGGGTACCTAGTTTGGTATGATTTTCGGACCGCGTGTGGGTTTAGAATTATCAAGTTAAATTGTTTATAATTCCTATTAAAAGTAATCTGTCTGTAACTGACCTTCCTCTACTTACCCAGAATAACACTGCTATGCTGCATCAGCATGCCTTGATTGTTATGTGCTTTACAGACATCTTAGGAAAGAAAATGAGAGAAGCATGCAATGCGTTGCATGATTTCTACTAAATGTAGTTTGTAGTAAAATGTAACAGCACAGTGAGCAACTTTGAGGGTGATGTAATAAAAGGTAGAATGTTTGAAACATGTCTAGTCAATCAGCAGGTAGCTTTTACTCATCACCCCTTTAAAAATGGATGAAATGGGTTACTGCACATAGGCAAACATTGTGCCTCTTATTAGAAGTATAAATAAAATAAAATAAGGTTACCTTTTTACTTGAAAAAAAATGGCAATAAACAGGTATCTGATACCACTTAAGTTTTTTTTTTATTCATAGCTACTTTTCCAAATAAGTCCATCACACAGAAGACAATGTAAAAAAAAAAGGGTTTTATTTTTTTCCGTCACAGGCTTGTCATCTTTTCAATATGAAAAAGCAACAGTAAAATAAAAATAATGGTATGGGAACAAGAGAAGAAAAAGGGAAGTAATGTAAGAAAATCTGAAGAGTAAAGTTAAGAGAAGAAGAAGAAATAATCCCTATATCACTGTGTAGAGTTCTTTAGCATTCTTCTGCACTTTTTTCTGTTACTTGTTAAGTAAAATGCAGAGCACTTCTCTACATACAACTGCAGGCAATGAACCATGCCAGTTACCCAATGGATAGTGGGCCTATATGATTAATGTAGCTTATAATTAACCAACCAATACTGTTTACAGTAAAGGGAATTAAGTGCATTTGTTAAACATCAGTTTCATTTCATATTTTCTAATTGGAAGTATTAAGGTATTTCAAATACTTGGGATTTACATAAATGTGAGCAAAACCGAATCATATCTATTGCTCTAGTTGACAGAAGTTGCAGTTACGTGTATTTTAACACTTACTAGGTCATTTCCATAGTAACATAAGAAAATGTGAATGTCCACCAAACACTTGAATGTGATCTGTAAAAGCACAGAAAGAAGCAAAATCTGCAAGGGTTTTGTAAAGTCCCAAGGGACTAAATTAGAGGTTTGCTTTGTAACCCAAATGTAGCTGCAGAAACCAGCACCCAGCCACAAATTTGATGATGTTATTAGGCCAAGGAAAGATGGAATTCACAATGGGCTGTTAAAACTCTCTTAAAATCCAAAACCCAAATCCAGAGGCAAATTACTGCATACTGAAACCAGAGACCTACTGTAAAACCTTAGCAAACTGTTTACCCCAATTAAGCCACAACCTACCTTAACTGACAAGCAGAACACAGAAAATGGGAATAGAAGTTTGAGAGACAACAAAAACAAGTAAGGAGAAAAAAGGAAATGGAAAAATATGAATATAAAAACAAATACTACTCTTCGGTACAGATCTTTCTCAGCCTGAGAATGGAGGAGGAAACGTGAAAGGAATTTCAGCAACAGTGAGAAGAGTCTAAGCTTCTTCTTCAGCCTCTTCATTGAAATCTTCCTCTTCTTCAGCAGTAGCATCTTGATACTGCTGGTACTCAGAGACCAGATCATTCATGTTGCTCTCCGCTTCTGTGAACTCCATCTCATCCATCCCTTCTCCTGTGTACCAATGCAAGAAGGCCTTGCGACGGAACATGGCTGTAAACTGCTCTGAGATGCGTTTGAACAGCTCCTGAATGGCAGTGCTGTTACCAATGAAGGTGACTGCCATCTTAAGGCCACGGGGTGGTATGTCGCATACAGCTGTCTTGACATTGTTGGGAATCCATTCAACGAAGTAGCTGCTGTTCTTGTTCTGGACATTAAGCATCTGCTCATCAACTTCTTTCATGGACATACGTCCACGGAATACAGCTGCCACTGTAAGGTACCTGCCGTGGCGTGGGTCACAGGCTGCCATCATGTTTTTGGCATCAAACACCTGCTGTGTGAGCTCAGGCACTGTCAGTGCACGGTACTGCTGACTGCCTCTGCTGGTTAGGGGCGCAAACCCAGGCATGAAAAAGTGTAGACGTGGGAAGGGCACCATGTTGACAGCCAATTTGCGAAGATCAGCATTTAACTGGCCAGGGAAACGGAGGCAGGTAGTGACTCCACTCATTGTAGCACTAACAAGATGATTAAGGTCTCCATATGTTGGTGTAGTAAGCTTGAGGGTACGGAAGCAGATGTCATAGAGTGCTTCATTATCAATACAGTAGGTTTCATCTGTGTTTTCAACTAGCTGATGAACAGAAAGAGTTGCATTGTATGGTTCTACCACTGTATCAGACACCTTTGGAGATGGGACAACACTAAAGGTATTCATGATGCGGTCAGGGTATTCTTCTCGGATCTTACTAATCAAGAGAGTGCCCATACCAGACCCTGTTCCACCACCCAGAGAGTGAGTGAGCTGGAAGCCCTGTAGGCAGTCACAGCTCTCTGCCTCTTTTCTCACAACATCCAGTACAGAGTCTACCAATTCAGCACCTTCTGTGTAATGGCCTTTTGCCCAGTTGTTGCCAGCACCACTTTGACCTGAGAAAAAAAAATAAATAAATTAATAAAAACGGACAAGGGTGAGTGAATTTGTACTGAAAAACAAAATGTAGCAAAGGAACACAAGCAAGTAGATGATCTAAGCTGTACAGTTTAGTGATGCAATTTTTTTTCCCTTCTAACAGGTGACTAAATTCCCTCTAATAACTACTCTAATGATTCTATTAAAATAGACCTGTGAAGTTTCCCTCTGGTGGACTAGATTCAGCTCTATATAAGCCTTTAATAAATATGTCCCACGGAATGATGAGTGTGGGTACATTTAACATGTTAACCTCTTAAAACAAACAACTTTTAATTTATTTGCAATGTGATATGTAGCAAAGCTATCCAACAGAACAGAAGCAGGACACTTCAGTTAAACAAGGATAGGGACTATATTTGGTATAAATCCACCTTCAAACCAAACACATAATAAAAACAAATAAAAACCTTGAAAAACCATGAAAAGAAAAAACGGGCAAAAAAAAAAAATATAAAAATATGCCTTACCAAAGACAAAGTTGTCAGGCCTGAATATCTGTCCAAAGGGTCCTGAGCGCACAGAGTCCATAGTTCCTGGTTCCAGATCAACAAGGATGGCTCGAGGGACATATTTACCACCTAAGAAGAAAATCTGTGTGTCAGTGGAAGTAACAAGGAGCTGGCACAAAAGGAGACTCAAGAAAAAAAATTCCTTTTGTTTATTAAAATCAGTTTCTCCAACTAAGCCTGTTGAGAGTGGTACTTTTTTGTTGCTTTGAACACATTTTACCTACACCCACAGACATAAACATGCATTTATACAAACGCTTCTCACCTGTGGCCTCATTGTAATAGACGCTGATTCTGTCAAGCTGCAGATCACTGTCTCCATGATAGGTGCCAGTGGGGTCAATACCATGTTCGTCACTGATCACCTCCCAAAACTGAGAATAAAATTTACAAATACACTTTGTTAATATACGGAAAGCTGCCAACCAAAGGTTTGATGCAAATCGTGTTACATTAGTTTGGATAATTAAAAAGGCCAAAGGCAGCTGGATGTTGCTGCTTTACAGAACTAAAATGAAAAGGGAAATGGTAACCACATCCCCTTCAGATCTTACACAATACAATTTTTTTCTCCGATTCCCCCTTATCTTTTTTTCCTCCTTCCTACATTTCTGCATCTGTTTTGCAAAAACAACACACTCTGTGAATCCATGTGATGTCTATGCCTCCATCCAATATGGAGTTCTATTTTTATATATATATATATATATATATATATATATATATATATATATATATATATATATATATATATATATATATATAATAGGACTACTTTATCTCTACCTATTTCAGGAATCTATTTCCCTGCCTTTTAAAAACCACAAACTATTACGCATTCATTTTCTCTCTCTGCCTTTTCATTTGTAATTCATACTCCTCCCTGCATTACTGTTCTGCTAAGTATTTAACTCCCTGCAGTCCAATCCTTTTCTACCATTTCCAACTCAATGGGTTTGCTCTTCCCTCCCCCACACTGACAGGAAGTCAGAGAACAAGACAGCCACACAAGCCTAGTGTAGGCGAGACAGGAATGTGACACAAAGGATATTCATTATAAAGCATGACAGGCAGTGACATACTATTTAGAAATATGTCATGTGCACCCGTATGCACAAAAATACTGGATATTTGTTTAGTAGATATACAGAATATGTAATGCTGACAAATGGGCAGGTCTCCATAAAACTAATAGAAATATAAATGTTCTGCAGATTCAAGTGGAGACACATATGTATATTAAACATACTATAATTATCATTCCCAGTAACAAGCCAGGATAATGATATATCTCAGTGGGTCTATTTTGCACAGGGTAAAGCATATCGGGTCATTTGGCAAGGAAGCGCTAAAGCCTAGGGTGTGGCATTGCAGCTGCGCCTGAATGCCAGGAATAGACTGGGACACCCTTACAATATGGATCACACATCCGTTATATCAGCCATATTGGCATCCTGTTAGAAATCTGCTATATCCTTCACTCCAAGAGATTCTAAATTCTTCCTTTAACTAGCAATAAATGTTTCACACAGTACATATCTCCTGTTGTCAATACTATATAATTTCAGATAACCATGAAGTAAAGCATCTATATTTACCTTGCTATACCTTATTTTTGTTTAAATGTGCATTTATGCATCTCTTCCCTTAAAACGTCATACACAATAGTGGGGGTTGCTCCCCCGTTAAAGCCCTTTAAGAAAGAAATTATTTTCAACACCACAGTACAGACCTTGGAATTATATAGAAAGGCAATAGACAAGCCGTTCTTTATGCAGGAAGCACACCCACCCTATAATCCCTGCTCTAATAGCATTACTAGGCAGCACTGCTGCACTGCAGATGCACATACGTCACCGCACTGGGAGCTTTCCATGGGGAGGTGGGGGGGACCCAAATGGGGCACAAAGCTGCCACAGCCCATTCGCCCACTGTTTCTGTGTATCGATTAACCCGAGACGAGAATATAATTAGTGCGTTTTGGGGCTGCTGCCCTCCATTTTGATGTATTCAAGCACAACGGGACAAAGAACAAAGGCCGGGGTTGCGAAAGGGAGGGGTGGTCGGGGAAAAAAGAGCAGGCGCCATGTAACGCAAAGCTTACAGAACAAATGTAGCAAATCCCAATTAATAGCCCTCTAATGTCACATGATGTTATGTGGCTTAGATTTTGCCACCAAATAAAATTGAATTTAAAAAAACATTTTTTTATCACCAAAAAAATCGTCAAAAAGGCCTCTGTCTGTTGCGGATGGATATTTAGCACTTCCCTTTATAACAGAGCATAAAGGCTGCATTTATCGCAAGTAAAATATTTTCTGCCCCGCCCTGACAATGGGTCGTTCATGCATATAACGGGATTAAGTAACGGAAATGGAGTTTAAACTGTATCATTTTTACCTATACACATATATAGAAAAATGTAATCCTACCCACGTATATGTGTATAGATACAGAACGAATATAGCGGATATGATACGTGTATGATTGAGCGGCTGCCCTGGCCACTCCCTCTCCCGCCATAGCCCCTCATCCCAGTACCACACTAGCCACGTTATTCATTATTATACGCCGTGTGTGCAAAATGGCAGTTCTACACGACGATGTGCTATGCAGTCTTTCCTGCCTGCTACCGTACAATTAAATATTTTCCTGGATATGCCACTTTATTTTACGACTAAAGCGCGCCCACGTGTTAATGAAATCGCTCGTCTTCGGTAATATACCGCGTTTGTATTATTGCTATCACTACATGTATTTCATTTGGAGGGAAGGCACTTACTGTTGGATATTTTGCCGCACTGGAACAAGAGACACAGCCCCTTCCCCTGAGACGGAAAGACTACACATCCAGCGCCATAATGCACTGCATCTTTCATGAACAAATCAGGGCATAGGGATTTAGCATGGCATACAGGTAATTGCCACCCCCATGCCAAGTGGAGCTGCCCTCATGCTAAATCCCTAGGGGAGAGTCGTGTAATCACGTGTTGCACTAAAAGCCGGAGCCCTGGCCACATCATTATTCAGCACAGAGGCGCATTTGCAGCAGGGCGTGGAGGTTTATATGTGATATAGCCTATCGCCTACCTACCCTGTCAGGCGCAGCAGCTGCACGATTATATTTAACATCGGATCGTTTTGTTTTCAATTAACAATTTTCACTAAAATGACATAATATCTACTGTATTACAGGTAGGCTCCTGGTCATTATAAAGGAGCGAATTAGTAACGCTTTCACGAGTCCCCGCCAATTTAGACATCTGACAAAAGGCGGGGACTATAATCTGATACTAGCCGCTACACAGCACGACTGCGAACTGACATTGCCCACTGACTTAAAGGCTGTCATGGCATAATTTATATTGTCGTTATGTGGATGTAATAATGTCAATATTTCGGGGTGTAGGGTAGAGGAATTTTCATATCACTGGAGAGTAGGCGAACCCTGATCTCACCTTAGCGCCGATCTGGTTGCCACACTGGCCGGCCTGGATGTGTACAATCTCCCTCATGATTCAGGCGTAATAGATGTTCGGAGGATGGAACGTTGGAGACAGCGACGTTCTGG